>NW_025791107.1:0-169581 GCF_907164935.1 Osmia bicornis bicornis
CTGGTTTTTTCTTATTCGCATTCGGGTATTGTCCTTCAATTTCATAAACCTCGACCTCGATATTTCTTCATCGTCATTTCTAAGTTCTGCGTCTCCATCCTCTTCTGTCCACAATTCACTTGAAACTGTTTCATATCGGACACCAAATTCAGCTAAGCTTAAATCCTCTAGATTGTCTGGTCTCTTTACGTAACGATCGAATATGATATTGAAAAATGATGTTTCATTATCTTCGAATCGGAGAATTCTATATCTCTGTTCAGGCCGACAGCTGTTTATAAATACAGCTTTTCTCGAGCTCATTTTAAGGGGCAGATGGCATAACCGATATGCACATTCATAGCACAAACCATACGTTGAGATAGAATTGTCATAGATACCAAAAATAGTTGATCGCGGACGGTGCCGCTCCGGCGTTTTGCTCGTAAAATGGCTTCTTTATAATATTTCCTGTGTCCTGCGGCTCGCATTTATTTGCGTATTTAGCAATATAATATGCGACAGCTGAACATTCCGCATGGTTGAATATCCCATGTTTGCTTCCCAAAGCTGTAAAAGAGTTGGGTTGTAATTGTTCACACATGGTTCCATTTCCTGTTCTCTTAAGTACGCAGAAACGTCCATTGTCGCAAGTGTGTCATCCGACCTAAGCACATCGTTCTTCACTTATCGGTCTGGGAATCCAAAACGACAACAACGATTATTACGATCTTTGTAACATGTAGCAGAATGTTTATGAATTTGGACTTTTTGAACTATGTCCCTCATACCTTGATTTTCTGCCTCCAATGAACAAGATACAACTTTCTCAAAACGTTGCGGCCCTCGTTGGTAAGGAAATCAGGTACGTTTCCACACCAAAGAAGCATGTGCAAATGTGGACTTCCCCTGTTTTGAAATTCTATTCTATGCCAAAAATCGATAACAACGTCACCTAGGCAATCTGCGTTTCTCAAATATTGCATTAACGCGTTCACACGCAGCGTGAATTGTCTTGCGATAACTACAGGGTATCTCTGAACCAACTTTAGTCGATCTGCAAAAGTTAGGTTTTCGATTTCGGTAATTGGGCGACCATCGCTAGTAGTAATGCTTTCAACATATCTGGCCATTCAGATCATTGCAAGAGAACGTAGCAAACCATGTGGGCGGTCCAAGACTTCGGACCATGGCGATTAATTCCGAACAGCAGCGTTTCCAGTATGATGCCGATCCTCTTATGTTTCTCATCGTGAGATGTATATTATCTACTAATCCCTGTGGAGTATGCTCGCCTTGGCGCATTTTACATGATACTGAAATGCTAGCTTTGCGCGGTAGTATTCAACAACAATATGCGAAGAACAAATAATGCTGTTCGCTGGAATCGTTTGTCATTGCTAAGAATACGAGCTTGGAAGTAATCCAGTGGTGTTATTGGGATGTCACGATGCTCTCCAAATCCAGTTGTTTTTTTCCAGTCGGGAACAGGAAGAACCAGCACAGTTCTTCCATCCTTCTCTCTCCCTCTCTCTAGGTTCAAAGGAGGCGCTGTTTTTCGATGTATATTCGCCAGTTCTATCGGGTCATTGTCTTCGTTATTATTAGTATTACTGACTGAGACACACTGTCGATGTTGGGAACACCTTCGTCCACCGAACGTAACATGCTTGTTTGCGAATATAATTCGTGTTTCGTCGGGTTCTGTTCGACTTGCCCAACTGACAGATGTTGCATTCTTTCCACCAGTGGAGATCTATTTCTTCCGGATACAATTGTTATAGAGGTTAATGCATAGATATTTAATACAGTGCCTGTTGCCATCTTTCGCATACAAATTACGACGCAAGGGTAGCCTGTAAACATCAATATAGTAATTTCATACAGCATGAGGCGCCCCGTAATGGTGATGTTATATCCTTTTGGACCTCTGGCATGGGAATCAACAACCAATAGCAGGTGGTCCCGACTGGTTGTTGCATGATACGGCTACTGATGTTATAATTTGCAGTAAGAATTCCGTACGTATACTGTTGAAAAAACCTAATCAAACCATTTTTTAAATTTGGAAATCCTTCATCACCGTTATCAACATCAATATGACCAGTTACAGCCATTTCATACCCAATGTTAATATTGACTATGTTGTTATTAATGATATGAGTGGCAATAATTCGGTAACGGCTAAATAGTCGCACATTGACTTCTCTGGGGTCAGGATTACTTCGCGCTTCAATGCAATCACGGTAATATTTATCTCTCCTACTAAAGTACATAATCAACATCACTATGTAGTACACCACGTACTAGGGTCGAGCAAATGAAACGCAACACAAGCAACTGCAGCTATACCAGTACATTACTTACCGCGAGATTCAATACTAAACCGATCGCTAGCTTGATGGCACGAGCCTCGTAAAATAGCTACTTCTGTCCAACATTCGTAAATCTACTGATTGATTCATTATTTCCTTCTGCAACTTCCTTTCCGTTTCTTACAATACAAGGCTCTTCAACGACATCAGCTATTTCCGAAATGTTATTGGTAATATTAGAAAAAACATGGTCGTACATCTTTGTATAAAGCATTATTTTGTAATAGCCATTGTAAAGCTACACGAAGTTTGCCACGTCTATTTCAAATTGTTTTTGTCCGCTCCAAATTTTCGAGGCTTTCCACTACAATCATTATACCGGGTTTCGTTCAATCCAAGTGGAAGTTGCTCGGCTACTTCGAACACATCGCGGGCAAAGAAGGACTACCTGACCTTTGCACCAATCCTGACTGAAGCGATTCTGAATTTTCATGATTTTAAGAAACGGTACTATCTGCACAACATTTGTTTTTTTCGATTTCCGATAAATCTGTTATCTCCATAGGTACAGGCATGAGTTCCATTATCACAGATGCCTGTGATGGAACTTATGTTTTTTAAGATGATTTAGGCAACGAGAACATGTTGTTATCTTCTCTGATTCTAATAGATCTGCAGGAATTAGACTAGAGAAAGGCTGCGTGTGTAAAGCATAACGTGTTGCTGCGGATATAAGTCTTGTGACACACTGCACACGGTACATTAGTCAAAATATTAATAGCCGATTTAAAGTAGTCTTCCTGAAGGAGACGTTCTTTTTGCCCTCCGTTTTCTTAGCTAGTTCACGCATATTTCTTAAACGTTATTCCTTGATTCGACACGTTCACTTAGTAGTACTTTCCGCATACGATTTCTCACAACCATTAGACGTTTGCGAACGTTCCTCATTGGATTCGTTCGCTAAACGGTTTGCGGATTAATCCGATACGACGTGATCGTTCCGCAAGGAGATTCGTTCGCTAAACGTCTGTGGATTAATCGAAACGGCGTGATCGTTCCGCAGCAGATTCGTTCGCTAAACGTCTGTGGATTAATCGGAAACGGCGTGATCGTTCCTTCCTCCGCAGATTCGTTCGCTAAACGCCTGCGGATTAATGCGAAACCGGCGTGATCGTTCCTCCGCAGATTCGTTCGCTAAACGCCTGCGGATTAATGCGAAACGGCGTGATCGTTCCTCCGCAGATTCGTTCGCTAAACGCCTGCGGATTAATGCGAAACGGCGTGATCGTTCCGCGGCAGATTCGTTCCGCTAAACGCCTGCGGATTAATTCGATACGACGTGATCGTTCCTCCACAGATTCGTTTTTTAAACGCCTGCGGAATTAATTCGATACGACGTAATAGTTCCTCCGCAGATTCGTTTTTTAAACGATTAGAAATTCTGCTTAGCCGACGTTCTCTTTCGTCAATTGTTTCGCGCGTATACTTCGAACTAGCGTATTTTTCGTTTTGCAGACAATCGCGAACGGCGATCGTCAATAGTTTCTTCACGCCGTGCCTTTGCGTTTCTTTCACGTTCTTTAGAGAGACGTAATTGCGTGGCTTCGTTAGATTCATTCGCACGATACTTCCTCATACGGGATGCATTTTTTGTAGGCCTACCCATTGCTCCAAGCAGACGCGGTTGGTTTATTTTTATTTTACAAACAATTATTGGTCGCTCCAAGCAGACACGGTTGTCTTTAGTTTTTGCAAACAATTATTGGTCGCTCCACGCAGACGCCGGGTTGTTTGTACTTTACAAACAATTATTGCGTCGCTCCATCGCAAGAGCAGCGGTTAGTTTGTTTTTTTTACAAACAATTTTGGGTCGCTCCACGCCAGACGCGGTGATTTGTTTTTTATTATTATTTACAAAACAGTTATTTGGTCGTTCCGAAGCAGACGCGGTTTGGTTTTGGATTTTATAAAAGATATAATAAAATAATACGAAGTTAAAACGACTACCTTTGCAGCACTTTTCAAATATTGAGTAATTATAACAGTATGTATCAATCAATTGAACACCTAACGTTGCCAGGTTTTCGTTCAACTGACTACGCGATCTGTCTATGGGCTGTTAGCTATGTATGTTTATATTGTGAGGACGATCGCCAATAATAGGCAAACTTATAGTAGAATTCCGTTACATTGTGCGATAAGTGGAAAATAAATCACTGCAGTATACTTACAAAGCTCACGGCAATGTTAAATGGATCTAATATAACATAAATTTACAAATACTTGCAATTTAATTAAAATTTGCATTACTTAATATTCATTTACATTTCCACGCGTCTTTTTATGCATCTTGGCACTGATTCGTATATTCATATCGTTATGATTTTATATCTCACGTTCTCTTATTTGCTTCACGAAGCTCATTTTTTTGTTTACTTCGAACTGATTAATATTCAACTTTTTTACCACAGTCAGATTGTAAAAGTACATCGCGACAGATTGCGTTGGATCGAAAAAAACGTATTTCGACAGGTTGTATACTGAGTGTAATAAAACAGTGTTCGGTTACCGTTTAAAACAGATTACCTCATTCAAAATTCGACCAAATGACTTGTGGTTTTTGTAAAGTTATACACATTCATTTACTAAGATATGTGCTTTTGTCGTTTTAAAAAATTTGAATTTGTTGAAATCGTGAAAGAAAATAGTAGAAATCAATTTTTTTCACAATTTCAACAAATTGTAATTTTTTTAAACGACAAAAGCACGTATCAGAATAAATAAACTTGTACCTTCTCATTAAAAAAAAAACCTCCAGTTATTTGGTCCAATTTTAAATGAGGTATGTATTCTGTTTTAAACGTTCACTAGACACTTTTTATTTATTACACTTACTGTACTTATACTTTCTACATTTCATGGCTACATTAAGAGGGTATGTATATTTCTATCATTGACTATACGCCGTTTGGTTTTTGCGCATTTGTGGCGAATAGAATATTTACGAATATTTACGTTCAATATAAACTACTACGCACATACCAACAGGAATGTAAACATAGAGAATAATTTGTGCGATCCTGGAATGTGCCCCACCAACGGTCTACCTTTGGAAGTCAGAGATTCCTGCTCAGTTTCATACGATCTGTGATTCGAACAAGGGGTAAGTACGAAACGAGCAATATTTCATTTTTGTCTACGTTGTATATAATAATCTATATTAATATTTCTTAATGGCTGGTGGTACGGTTTATTTACTTGGTGTATTATTATAGTTACTTTGAACAAAACTATTTTTATTACATCAAAGAATAACTTATTATTTTCATTATTTAACTTTAGATTTTGAATTGTTAACAAATTTTTATTATTATTACAATTATTATAATAAATAAAAAAGTAATACAAATATGTTAACAAATATGAATAGATATTTCCTTTTTTTTATTATCATTATCAATAAAAACCCTTCATTTCTATTTAACATGTTCATATTCAATATTGCTTTCTAACGGTTGAATGTGCGCTGAATATGATGTAGGAACCATTATTGCTATTATAAACGTTGTTCGGGTGTTAAACAACGAATGAAATTAAATGGGGGAACAAACGAATAATTTTATTAATTTATACTGGTCGACAGTAAACTTGATATGAAATTGCGCATGCATATAATTAGAATTTCTTCTAAAACTTGAATTTAAAAATAATTAGAATTTCTTCTACAACTTCAATTAAAAAAAAAAAATTAATATTTGAGTACTGCTACATTTCGAATGTCATTTTTTATCATTTTTATCGATGTTTAAACATACGTAGTTGATAATGTTTTATTATATATTTCGCAATTGAAATAATGAAAAATTTTAGTCACTGGTGAAAAATAGTTTCCGGATTCGTATTCAGTGAATATAATAATAAAAGTATACAAGAAGTACATATTGAATGTTAGTTATCCTGATACACTTTAAAAAGTATAGAGGTGTTTCGATATACACGGTCTTGTCGCCGTTCGTGTTACTTTCGTTCTATACAACTACATACTAACTTCTATAAACACTATGTCACTGTAATCGATAACATTCTACCGCTGGTCATTAATTAATATTAATGTAACTGTTATTACTTATACCTTTTTTTTTGCAAATATCACATCTATATATTTTCTGTTTCAGAATAATAACCCCGAAATAATAAGAAAAATAATAAAAAGAATCAAAAGATGGGCCAATCAGAGAATAATTGTAAGTATCATTTCAATTTTAATAATGGCAAATAAAGAGTACAAGAAAAAATTAAAAGAAGCTGTGCAAATGTATTGTGACCCTTTCGGGGGTTCACTCTATAAAAAGGGGGTGTCGCAAAATACAATTTTGTTGGGCGCCAGCCACGTAATGTGGCAATCGAAATCAAAAAAGAGAGAGTGTAAGGGGTATTGGGGGATTCACAACGGAGGGGTCTCGGGCACTTACGTCCGCACAGTTTCGCGGGGGAGTACGCAAGGAGGAAATAGCTAGGGTGAAAAGGTACAGGGTCGGGATGGGTTCTCGCGGAGGTCTCTACGTTACGCGTAGTTTACGAAAAAAAAGGGGGGATTAACAAAAGGGGTTCGAAGCGAGAAGGGGTTCATTGCCAATACTCGGACAGTTTATCGAAAGAATGGTAATCAAAAGGGCTTACCAACACGCTTCACACACCTCACTCACAAACTCTCAATCCGCACTCTCTAATCGCTTTAATTACTCAACTCAATACTTTCTGTAACGCTCAATACGATAGCCTTAGGCTCAATACCGGCTCGTCGTTGCCGCTGCGACGACGAGACCGTCACGGGACATTTTGGGGAGGGGATGGGTCTAGGGAGGGGGCATCTTCCGGCCCGGGATGGATCGATGATCGATTTTCGATACGCCGGTGATCGGGATCGATGGGGCTGACGGACTTCCTTCGGTGACGGGTGGGCTGAGGTCTTCGGGCTCGGCGACAGATGGCTCCGGGTGGTCGTTTGCGTCAATTTGAGCCGCATCATCTCATGCTTCTGGAGATTCCTTGGGAGTCCCACGTTGCTCCGATTATTGGAGGGGTGGGTCTGTCGCCGGCCTCGAAGCTCCTGGTGAGGGTGGTCCTCGGTGTGTGTCAGTCCGTCGCCTCCATCTGTCCGACACCGGTGGGTGGGAGGAAAGGGGTGAGGTGAGGGGAGGGTTAGAGGTTATCGCTAGGTGGGTGTCTGAGTGGGGGAAGCGCAGCGATTGTAACGGGGGGCACGGGTGTCACCACGTTACAGTATATAGTGCATAATTCAGAAACATGCCTGCAGTATATATATATATATATATTTCTTTTTTTTTCGCTATCAGATCAACAAATGTTCAGAGACATTCAGCTGCTGCTGCAGCAGCAGCAAGAACACCATCAGCGTCAGATGCAGCTGCTGCAGCAGCAGCTGCAGAAGCAACAGCAACAACAGTTGCAGCAACTGAGGGAGGAGCTCCTCCCTTAGCAACGAGAAGATCTTCGACCGAGTGAGGAGCCCCTCCCTCAGGTGCAAGAGATGGATGTAAAGCAGGATGAGGCGAAGCCACCACGAAGTATGTATTGTTACGTGCGGAGCAGGCGTAGTGGTAGGTGACTACTCTACGGTATGTTATGTTCCGACGCAACGCTTAAACACCTTCTTTGTGAAGGAAAGATAATATAGGATTCGGATTTGGTCTATACTTATACAAGCCTCTCGCTCGCTGGATACAAGGTTTGGAAAGTACGCTCTAAATTATGATCAAAATTTGAGTAAATCATTATTATATATTTTGACAAAAGAATGAATTATTACAAAAGTCTGATTGGTACACAAGTATGAAAATATAACGTGTATTCAGAAGATATTATGATTCCTTTAATTACCGAGGACAGAGAATCCTGATCTTGATTGGACTCACAGGATGTTTAGATGTACAGAAACGGTAAACGGTTAATTTGATGGATTGCTCCCTTCTCTCTCTCTTCCTCTCGACGTACGGATGTTGGACAATGTTCTTGATGAGTGAAACTATGGCCTTACACTAAGAGTTTTTTTATTGTAGATGGTTCGAAAACTTGAGTCTTTATTTAACGAGTGAACTGAGTCTTTTCGTGTGACAGTTGATTTTCACGAAACTCTGCTCGACGTATTTCGCAATACTAAACGTTCCTCGGACAGAGAGACCGCGCACCTCGCGACTGTATGGCCGACTGTGTCCCTATTGTCCGTAATCGGGTTTTTTATTAGAGTCGAAAATGCTGATTTCGCATAGTTTGGAGGAAAGAGTTCATTAGTATATTGACCTGTTGGAATGTCTATCATTGCTACATATTTTCGACGCAGCGTTTCGAGAAGAAGAGAGAATTTGTTGACGCTGGTGACTCTAAGGAGGTCAGTCAATGAACCAACTTCCTGATTGCTGACGCTTTCGTAATTTTGAAATTGAAGACAATGGAATTTTTCTTAGTCGGGACGTAACAGTATTACAGTATTACTAATTTCAATTTCTATACATTGCAGAAAGAGGAGTAGCGGCAGGCCGATCCCGGCGTCTGCGGGGGTATCGGGGGGTCAATGAAGGGGGGGAGGGGAATAGGGGGAAGGGGCGGAAGGGGAAGGGGAAGGGGCAACTATGTTAATTTGTGTTTTTTATTAAATAAAAAAAAATTTAGTTACACTGATTTAAAAACATGTTATTCGGTGCTCTGCTTTTTTATTTTTATCAACTACCAGTACTTGATCCTTACTTAACCATTAGGAACGAAATATAACCTTAAGGCATCCTACAAATATTGTTCGTTTCTCTAATTCCACTAAAAAGTGTGAAATAAAATAATTTTTAACAAAAAAAAAAATCCGACTTCAAAATGCACTAAAAAGTATAAAATAATTTCCATTTCATTTATATCTGTATTCCACAGCTATTAATACAATCTACTTAATCATTAAATAGGATACTAAATATATTTCAAAGTTTTCGGAGGCGGCGCAAAATTAAAAATACCCGAACAAACGGTGCTACCAATAACGATTTGATTGTGGTATGGCAAACTTGGTAATTAATGAGTCGTAAGAGAAAAATTATAGGTCTGGCTGAAAACATTTGTAATTGTAACGATTGTATCAGAAATTGGCAGCAGTCCTGATGTACATGCACTATACTGCAGTTCACAAGAGACCATACTTAACTCGCGCATCTCACTAGGTCTAGAGAGATTTTTAATGACGTGTGTTATTCCCCTCTCCAGCTTGCTTCTTATTATACTTTGCGATCATATTAATGGTGGGCAGAAATATATGACGTACGATAACTGAAAACCGGTGACGATATTGTAAAGTTTCACGAGGCAATGAAAATTCTATTATTTTCCAGAAAAACATGATGTGAACGCAAAGTAAGAAGCAAGCTGTAAAGGGAAATCACACGCACTATTAAAAATCTCCCTAGACCTCAGTGGGTCACTAGCTGCGCGAGTTAAGTGCGGTCACTCGTGAACTGCAGTATAGTTAATTCGTAATGGGTATATTGATTCCCATTGAATATTGTTTACTTGAAATTATCAAATGGGTCATTTGTCACTGGTTGCCGACACCTGAACTAGGATCTTCCTATTAGAGGAAAAGTTTTTAATATTGCGCAGCCTCCGAAAACTTTGAAACATATTTAGTATCCTATTTAATGATTAAGTAGATTGTATTAATAGCTGTGGAATACAGATATAATTGAAATGGAAATTATTTTATACTTTTTAGTGCATTTTGAAGTCGGATTTTTTTTTTTGTTAAAAATTATTTTATCGACTAATCGGTTCGAAGAGGCGAAGCAATACACCGCCAGGACTGAAATACTTCGGGGCGCAACTAAAGTTCCTTTTTTTGGCTAAATGCAGCGAAAATGTACACTTATATCATCACGGACGTTAGTTTAATAGTGTTTAACGATGGATCAGTCGTACAGAATGTAAAAACAAGATTGTTCAAATTTTCGACTAATCGGTTCTAAGAGGCGAAGCAATACGCCGCAAGGTCTTTAAAATATTTCGGAGCGCAACTAAAGTTCTTTTTTTTGGCTAATTGGAGCGAAAATGTACCTTTATACCATCACAGGCGTTAGTTTAATAGCGTTTAACGATGGATCAGTCGTACAGAATGTAAAAATAAGATTGTTAAAATTTTCGACTAATCGGTTCTAAGAGGCGAAGCAATACGCCGCCAGGACTTTGAAATATTTCGTCGCGCAATTAAAGTTCGATTTTTTGGCTAAATGGAGCGAAAACGTACATTTATATCATCACGGACGTTAGTTCTGTTACGTCGCGAGCGTGATACGGCGCGCGACGTACAAATTTAAAAATAATAAGAAAAGAAAATTAATTAATGATTGATACGCGGATGAGAACGGTATTATTCGCTGCCTCCAGTACCAATCGCGCTCGACGATGTTAAGTCGATAACGATCAGAACAATTTAAAAAGAATCGTTTAATTTGAAGTAAGATTCTGAATATAATTATTGAGTTCGTCAATGCTCTGGTCCTATAGAGGCCCCTCGCGTGAATTCGTGCAAGAAGGTAGGAATGTTAATAAGGAAATGTTAAGGGTGTTTGAATGCAAATGATTAAAAGTTGAATATGGGTAAGATGTGTATAATTTTGAGAAAAATAGGTACAACAAAATAGTTTAGTTCACAAAGTATACGAGCTGTTTAAAATATATGAGTAAAATGTTAGAAAATAATATGTTAGAACGGATGTTAAATTACTGTAAGTAAATGAACGAACTTTTAGCAGAAAACTGACAGGACAAAGCTACGCTGACTTTAAGGATCGTGATTCGAACTTCGGTGTTTTATTATATCTTTGTTTTATTATATTTTACGATCCGAAAGAAGACGGACCCAGTTGGATACTTCCAGGAACTAACGGTCTCATGGGCCGTCTTTGTGCGCGTATAGACGGAAAATTATTTTGTTGATTACCTCGATTTTTACGATTAGAACGGGTCGATCTAGTTGGATACTTCCACGACTAGCAGTCTCTCAGATTGCCGTTTTGCCCTCACTCGACACCAGATTCGTTGTGTTAACGAAGATATAAAATGTGCAACTCACCAATTCGATGTAATACAAAAAGTAAAATATTTGCGATAAATTCCGTATTTTGGACGCTGTGGTGATGGTCTGAAATCTGGAAAATCGAAGAGAGGATGAGAACTAATTTGCACACGCACTACGCGTTCGCGTTTGAGCCTTGTTACGAATTACGAATTACGGAATACGATTGACAAAACATACGAAATACAACGCGACGCGAAAAAGAAATATATTAATTAACGGACGATTTAAAATAGAAAGAGAAAAGGATAGGATATTGATAAGTGTGAAAGGATTTTACGTATCCGTATGAGTCTTTGACACGATAATCGCGAATTGACACACTACCGACACTCTGCCTCGTTACACCGAGGAACTTTGCCGAGCAATCCGATCTCACGATACCGTAGACAACTCTGTCTCTACGCGGACACGGGCTCCCCGTCACGTACCTTGCGATTTTTCGACGAAGAGTCATTTGCCTCAGTCAAGTGATCGTATCTCAGGTTTCGACCCGCGATCATGGGCCCAAAGTGGGGACATCATTTGGCAAATCGGGGTACGTGTCGAAGGGGAAGGCCCGCGCGTATTGGTTTTGTCTAGGCGCGTTTCCCGAGTTCTCATCCCTCCTTGACCTTCTTCTGACTCTGTCTAATGGTTGACCGTCTTTCTCTTTTACCCCTACAGCGCTTCATGAATTTCGTGCGTCGCAATTTCTATGCCTTCTAGAATCTTCGAAATACTTTTATTTGATCTTATTCGGTTCTTAATAAATTAACGAAGGTTTTAGGAACAAACTCTGGTGTCGATTAACGTTTTATTTATGTTAATTGTTTTAATATTCGCGTCAATAATAGTATTAGGGTTTTGATTCATTCGAGGTATTTTATAATCGATGTTTGTTTTATTACACGCATTTTCCGGCTTGCATGACAAAGAGATTGATGTTTTAATTTCAATTAGTTTCGGGAACATTCTATTCGCGTTTTCGCAAGTTCACGCATATCGAATAATATACATATATCCGTTAACATATTCTTGGAATTTGTTCCAGAACATTGCTTGGCAGTTTTTGTTGCCTATTTGTGACAATACGCGTTTACGATCCCCGTCGACCGTTGTCTCGAACGTTCCTAGACGTTCGTCGACGTTTTCAAACTCTCAGTGGTTGCCACGCAAACCTCGCCTTTCATTCCCATTCAGATCATTTTATAATATTTCAAACAAATCACTTTCACTCTTTATTGCACTCATTCTCCCGTGGAAGGACCGGCTGACGCATGCTTTACAGGTATGAGAGGTATCCGCTTGTAAAATAAGGGCGAAAATCGCATTTTCTTTATTTTGCGCAGTTAAGCTGGGATTCCTCCATGTGCGTCGCACTGCTTAACCGCGCGGCGAAGGATGTTTATGATACCTCTCCTTGACCTTAACGGTTTCAAATTTCTGTACATTTCCAAACGTAGTTCCAACGGCAATCGTCCCAAGGAAGATTAATTTGTATTATTTGAAAGAGCCAAATATAGCCTTCTTTGTGTTCCTCGCCTGGGATACTTCCAAGTGCGTCGCACCAACGAGGCACACAAATTAGGCACCCTAGCTGATAAACTATCGAAAATAAAGTAAAGAAAAAGGGAAAACAGATCCTAGCCACGGTCGGATTATTAAAAATAATCCGGACGTAACGAATACCCCCCCCCCCCCCCCCCCCTCTTAGAACCATTGCCGTCCCCGGCGTTGTGGGGGTGCATACGCGCGGTGATATACGCATGTTTTCGCGGCGCACTTTCCCTCCGGCGCTTATGTTAGATTTGGCTGATACACCGAGTTATAGCAAATGCGAGGTAAGATGTTCGTCGGGCCCGTGCTTGATGGTTCGCGCCCAACTCGCCGACTTAGAGGCTCAGCACCGCCGCTTTACCTCGTTGCGTACGATGTCTGGACTCCGCAAGGTGAAGATAGAGGCTAATAGTTTGCCTCCGCCATAAGGTGTAGACTGGATCCGTCTCAGCATCAGGAAGGTCGCCAGGGGCTCCTGGTGGAATGTCCCTCGATTTTGGCCCGTCGGACAAGTCCGAGTCCATCCGCAGGGTTGTGGCTGCGTGTACTGAATCGATTTTTGATTCCAATAAGACCCTTTGTTGTTCTTCTGGGTCGCCTGTGTCATCCAATTCTGGATCGAAGAGATCGGTCGTTCATCAGTGCTGGCAACGGCTAAGTCAGCAGGCGGTACTGAGTTAACTCCAAGGCGGCGAACGAGCGCGTTGGAGATTCCTGGTCCTGATGTAGGGGCCAAACTAGCTACAAAAGGGACGCTGTCTTCGCTTCTCCTCTCTAGTGCTCCTATATGTGGCCATCGCGTGGGTGTTTGTATCGTACATGCGCAGAAATACATAGATAATATTCGCGAAATTAATATGAGGAAAACCAACAACGCTGGTACGTTGATTATTCGAACCGCTCCTGTAAGGAAAATGTACAAAATAAAGCGCAATACATCAGTCGACCCTTCCACGGAGTCTTGGTTGCCTCTGTTCTTCTACATTTTTCGCATACACGACTATATCGTCTAAGTTCACGAAAACCTCGATACCTTGTAACCCGCGTAAAACCTGGTCCATAAGCCGTTGAAATGTAGCTGGCGCGTTTTTTAAATCTTCGGGCATACGAATGTATTCGTAATGCCCATTTGGTGTGCTGAAGGCAGTTTTATGGCGATCTTTGGGATCCATTTCGATCTGCTGAAACCCGCTAGCTAAGTCGAAAACGGAAAAATACTGTGCGTCTCCGATGTGATCTAATATTTTCAGTGATGTTTGGTAAAGGATAAGCGTCACATATTGTTTTTTCATTTAGTTTACGAAAGTCTATTACCATTCTCCAACGCGGGTTTCCCTTTGAATCTGGCTTCTTGGGTACTATCCACAAAGGAGAATTATAAGGTGAATTTGAAGGAGTAATAATGTCATTGGATAATTTGGTCAAAATCTGTCGTTCTATTTCTTGTTTGTGAATGGGTGGAAATCTGTATTGTCGTGTGTTTAGTGGTATGTCGTCTATTGTCGGTATGTTATGTTTTATGTAGTTACTAGCCTGTAGTTTATCGGATGGAAGATGAAAACGTTCAGGAAATTCCTCGACTATCATTTCTACATGCTCACGTTCTTCGTCGCTTAAATGGTCTAATCGTAGTCTATTCAGAATTTCTGTAACTCTATCTGTCGTTACATTAGGTGTACTATCGGTATCCGTATCATCTTGTTCTTCCGGAAAACAAGGATAGTCAAAAGGTATCAGTTCCTGTGCAGGTACTGTAAATTCAAGGTCTTGGTTGAGCGAGTTTATTGCTAATACATGGCATACGCCCTGGTTGTTAACCGAAACAGCAGCTTCGCCGACATACAGGCCGTCAACTGTCGTTAAACGCGGCAAAGAGCCTTCTTTTAGTTTATCATTAACGACATCGATCGCAATGGGATGTCTTGTACGAGCTTTTATAATGTACGTACGCGGTTCTAGTTTACGCCTTTCGTGATAATCTAACGAGCGTTGATCGATGAATCTGATCGGACGAACCGGGTCTGTGCTCGTGACTAGTGTATTATTCGCGAACGAAATTTCGGCGTGCTCTTGGCGAAGATATTCCTGCCCTAAAATTCCGTTTGTACTTAGTGGAAAATCTGTGCGTATGACATGAAAACGGACTAGCTCTCTTTGTAAATGGACTGTCGCGGTCCCGATTGTTCTGTCTTTTTGCGGGGTAATTCCCGTTATTATAGTAACCTCATGCGTAGCTATCGGAATGATCGTAAGCAACGTATCTAATTTTATCAAATTGATCTCTGCATCGGTATCTATCAAGAAGTGCACCTCTTTTATTCGGAAGTCTTTAGATGACAATCTTACTATCGGAGTATCGCGTTTCGTTTCTATTGCTAGTACGGTTTCTACTCGAACTGCACCTGTGGACGACGCTCCGGAGATTGGCGGCTTGTCGTCGCGTCGATACGACCAGTCGTGTTCAAGTTTAAACGTTCCCTTACTTCAGGTGACGGTGACCTTCGGCCCGATGGTCCGGTCGTCGGCTCGCGCAAAGGTGGTGCACGGGGCCGCGAATCATGCGTTCTTGTAGGTGGATTCTCCCGTCTATCAACCGCTTGCATGCTCGATCACGTATGCATATGCTGAGGATGCGAGCAACACGGGCACGTTCGTTGCTCTGCGGTCAAATCTCTCCTGTGCAACATTTTAACAGGACTCGGTGTTCTATTACGCGAATACGAGATGTTACGCGACGTTTCTGGCGCTCGTACCGGCGAGCTGTATCTGGGATACGCATAGCTACGATTTCTATACGGGCTGTCGTGGTAACGAGATCGGTAATCGTAATCATCAGTGCGTTCATAGGACGGACGATAAAAATCGTACGACATGGACGGTCGATCTTTCAAACGCGTTGCTACTCTCAAAGCGATATCTAGCGCGTCTACTAACATTTCCGGGTCTCGCGCTTCCACGGCTCGGCATATTTCGTCCGGGTTCCATGATATCACCTGGTCGGCCTTTATATTTGGTTACCTACTATTTATATTCTATGACAATTTTTCATCAGATGCGTAGTTTTCGAGATATATCGAGATATTTAAAAGTTCCGAAGCCGCACCAACATTATAAAGACAAATATCTCCGAAACGGTGCGAGCTATGGCAAAATGTTTAGAGACGTATTTTGTAGGAAATTAAATTTCCTACTATTTATGTTGTATGAGATTATTTGATCAGATGCGTAGGTTTCGAGATATATCGAGTATTTTAAAAGTTCCTAGTTTAAAAACAAATTTAATTTCCTACAAAAAAGGTCTCTTAACACTTTGCCATATCTCGCACCGTTTCCGAGATATTTGCAGGTTTACCTCAAGTAACGGGGCGTCACGCACATATTCCGAGATATTTCTTCTTCTTCTTGTTCTTCTTCTGCACAGCTGCGCTAGAAGTGGCGTTTACAGCTCGGAATAGCGAATACAGCTTAGGATAGTTCAGAGCTAGCTCATAGAAAGGGGCCACAGTGTTTCTTCATCCTTATAATGTTGGTTCGGCTTCAGAACTTTTAAATATCTCGATATATCTCGAAAACTACGTATCTGATCGAAAAATGACATATAACATAAATAGTAGGAAATCTAATTTCCTACGAAAAAGGTCTCTTAACATTTTGCCATATCCCGCACCGTTTCCGAGATATTTGCAGATATACCTCAAGGAAATATGCGGCACGCACATATTCCGAGATATTTCTTCTTCTTGATGTTCTTCTTCTGCACAGCTGGGCTGGACGTGGCATTCTCAGCTCGGAATAGTGGATACAGCTTAGAATAGTGCAGAGGTACCTCAAAGAAAGGGGCCACGGTGTTTCTGCATCTTTATAACGGGTGTACGTGTGCGAATTTCGCACTTCAAACTCGTACGAATATCTCGGTCGGTAACATGGATCGATAATCCCGTCTTCACCAAATACATAAAAGTAATCGCTGCTGCGCTGTCTAACCACCGACCTGAGCGCTCGCCAATATTAAAACTCCTAAATTCGAACCGTTACGGCATTAATGCGAAAGCAATTCAGAGAGCGATTATCAAGCGACAGCAACGACCAAGAGCTTTATCTTCACTCGAGTTTAGAGCATTTTTAATCCCAATTCAGTGCCTTGCACCGCGAAGTCTGTGAATCGTGTAATCCCAAATTAAAACACAAGTGGGATTTTTGTAGTGCTTAATTCACGACTCATTGTGTAAAAATTATAAGTTAAACACAATTAGTGACCGCTAAGCTGTGTCGTTCATCTTCTCCTCGTCGCCCACGTCTTTGAAAAGACGGAATCCACGCCTTTTCCGAAAACTCTAATTCTCGCCGAGAACACATTATTTCTAATGTTGATATAGTAATAATGATATTGTTATTAAATGTACACTGATCTGTAGGAAGGTATCAGTATATTACATTACATCTAATGTAGATATACTAATAATGATATTGTTATTAAATGTATATTACATATCAAATGCAGATATAGTAATAATGATATTGTTATTAAATGTATATTACATATCTAATGCAGATATAGTAATAATGATATTTTTATTAAATGCATATTGATCTGTATTAGGGAATCAGTATATTCCATTACATCTAATGTAGATATACTAAGTATGATATTGTTATCAAATGTCTATTACAAATCTAACGCAGATATAGTAATAGTGATATTGTAACTAAATGTACAGTGATCTGTAGCAAGGTACCAGTACATTACATTATATGTAATGTAGATAAAGTACTAATAATATTGTTATTAAATGTACATTGATCTGTAGGAAGGTATGAGTGTATTACATTATTTCTAATGCAGATATAGTGATAATGATATTGTTACTAAATGTACATTGATCTGTAGGAAGGTATCTGTATATTACATTATATCTAATGCAGGTATACTAATAATGATATTGTTATTAAATGTATATTACATATCTATTGCAGATATAGTAATAATGATATTGTTATTAAATGTACATTACATATCGAATGCAGATATACTAATAATGATATTATTACTAAATGTACATTGATCTGTAGGAAGGCGTCAAGATATTACATTATATCTGATGAAGACATAGTAATAATGATATTGTTATTTAATGTATATTACATATCTAATGCAGATATAGTAATAGTGATATTGTTATTAAATGTACATTGATCTGTATGAAGTAATCAGTATATCACATTATTTCTAACGTAGATATAGTAATAATGACATTCTTATCTTTATATATATATTTCTTCTGTGCGTGTGTATGTGACTGAACTCCTCCTAAACATTTTTTGATCAGATGCGCAGTTTTCGAGATATATCGAGATATTTAAAAGTTCCAAAGCCGTACCAACATTATAAGCAAGAAGAAACACTGTCCCCCCTTTCTTTGAGGTAACTCTACACTACTCCAAGCGGCATTCACTATTCCCAGCTGTAAATGCCACTTCCAGCGCATCTGTGCAGAAGAAGAACGAGAAGAAGAAGAAATATCTCGGAATATGTGCGTGACGCCCTTTTCCTTGGGGTGAATCTGCAAATATCTCGGAAACGGTGCGGGCTATGGCAAAATGTTTAAAGACCTTTTGTGTAGGAAATTAAATTTCCTACTATTTATGATCTATGACATTTTTTGATCACATGTGTAGTTTTCGAGATATATCGACATATTTAAAAGTTCCGATGCCGCACCAACATTTTAAGGATGAAGAAACACTGTGGCCCCTTTCTTTGAGGTAACTCTGCACTATTCTAAGCTGTATTCACTATTCCGAGCTGTAAATGGCACTCCCAGCGCAGCTGTGCAGAAGAAGAACAAGAAGAAGATGAGATATCTCGGAATATGTGCGTGACGCCCCGTTTCTTGAGGTAAATCTGTAAATATCTCGGAAACAGCCCGAGCTACGGCAAAATGTTAACAGACGTTTTTGGTAGGATACAGCATTTCCAACTATTTATGTTAGTAGTTGTTCTATGCGGATTCTAAATCACTGGCGTCAGCATTTTTTGTAATTTGACACCACACTGTCAGCAGAAATATGATACCCCCCTCCCCGACAACATCCACCCCTCTCCCCACCCTATGACCTTGAACTGAAATTTGACACCACCGTCAGCAGAAATATGATCCGCCCCTCTCCCTCCCCCCACCCCATAACCACCCCCTCAGCAGAAATACCCACCCTATGACAACCCCCGCCCTATAACCACCCCCTCAGCAGAAATACCCACAGCATAACCACCCCCCTCGGCAAAAACACCCACTCTATGACAACCCCCGCCCTATAACCACCCCCTCAGCAGAAATACCCGCCCTATGACAACCCACACCCTATAACCACCCCCTCAGCAGAAATACCCACCCTATGACAACCCCCACCCCATAACCACCCCCTCAGCAGAAATATCTCCCCCCCCCCCAAACCCCTATGACCTTGAACTGAAATTTGACGCCATCAGCAAAAATATGATACCCCACCCCCATGACCTTGAACTATTTTTGTCTTATCGGAAGACGACACAAGGCCCCACTCACTTTTCTACGGCTTGGAAATGAGATTTTTTGTTGGCGCAGCAAATCTGATGCTGCAATTCGCGACTATACAGTGTGTCCCACGTAACTGGAAACACTCCAATATTTCCTAAACTATTAAAGATACAGGAAATTGCTTTTGTGGTCATTGCATGCTAAGATGGAGCAACATCTTGACGTAGACAAATTTTTTTTTGCATCATTATTTTCAAAAATATAATGGCAAAGTTTGGTTTTTTAAATGGGTCTATATATTTTTCTTTCGATCATTTGATAGTGCTTTTGAAATCGAATCCATTAAGCTTGCATGTATACACTTGATTTTCATTTGTTTACGAGATATTGCACTAACAAATTTGGAGATTTTTCACGGGAAAAATTCCCTTCAGTGGGAAATAACAGCAGGGGTCCTGTTCGCGCGAAAAGTGCCGCGTGTTAAGCAGTACCACTTGAAATTGATACCACGGGCGGCCAGCGGGACGGCATGCCGCGGCAGGCCCAAACCTTAGACGCGAACAGGACCCCTGCTGATATTTCCCACTGAAGTGAATTTTTTCCCGTGAAAAATCTCCAAATTTGTTAGTGTAATATCTCGAAAACCAATGAAAATCAAGTGTATACATGCAAACTCAGTGAATTCGATTTCAAAAGCACTATCAAATGATCGAAAGAAAAATATATAGTTCCATTTAAAAAACGAAACTTTGCCATTATATTTTTGAAAATAATAATGCAAAAAAAATTTGTCTACGTCAAATGTTGCTCTATCTTATCATGCAATGACCACCAAAGCAATTTCCTGTATCTTTAATAGTTTAGGAAATATTGGAGTGTTTCCAGTTACGTGGGACACACTGTAGAAGGTAGAGGTTTTGCTCATGACCTTGAACGAATTTTTCTACGTCTTGGAAATGCGGTTTTTTGTTGACGCTGCAGAGTGAACAGCAATTAAACACTTTCGTCAATGACAGCCTCACTTTAATAAAATGGGAGAAAATTTTGCAATGTGCGTCATATGTAGTTTGACAATTAGAAGTGCAAGGCTACTTAACGCGTTTGTGGAAAAGAGAAATGGAGGCCACGTTACTGCAAGAACTCGAACGCATCACCGAATTATTGGCGCAGCGGGCGATAAACATCAATACTGAAGATGAGCGTTGTGATTGCTTGATGCAATGTGACCAGTGCATCGAATTGATAGACGAATGATTACAAATGGGAGACGATTTATCAGTCGAAGGATGGCGAGATATAGAAGCATACAAAGAAAGAATCGACGCCATGCGTAGGATATTGTATCGTGACAATGATCATCCTAGTGGTCAAAAGGCAATATTACTAAACGAACTTGCTTGTATAGAACAACTTTTGACACAACGTATTGCAGCCATAAGTAGTAACGACGACCGAAACGCATGTCTGGTGCAATGCAATCAATGCATTGATTTAACGATAGAGCGATTGCAACTCGAAAAGGACTTATCAACTGGTTTGAAAAATAGTTTAACAGCCAGGATAGCGAGATTTAAATCGTGAAGAGCAGAGTTACACGGATCTGTAAAAATAGGCGAAGGTCAAAGGAGAACAGATGCTGAATCACATGCATCATCATCTCTTATCTGGGAGAATGTAGAATCAGCTTTCCATAACCGGATAACTACAGGAATTATAATCAACACCGAGCATATTGAACCACGAAACTTTTTGGAAGATGCTAGAAAAATAGTATTCCAACGTCTAGCGGAAGTTTCCCAAAATCATTCATGCATAAAAGTGAATACGGTGTTGTATGGGGAGTTTACCGCTAATAATAAAACTGATGTGAAAAGTTTCAGTGTAAGAAATAAACAATTATTTTCTACATCAAACTTGAACTCAACTTTAACACTGATGGAAGAATTTCAGGAACGGGACAGTGGTTGGGCAATATCGAAAATTCTGCATTTGATGTTAAATATCAATAAATGCAATCCGATGCATGCTGGTTGTTACACAGACATACCAAAACCAATCAAGGGCAAAAGAGCGGTAGTAAATGTGACAGTTGACGATGATACGTGTTTTGTCAGATCGATAGTTGCAGCATTATATCCCGCCCATGTGAATGCAAATCGACCATCATCGTATCCCAACTATGACACCGTTTTAAATTTGAAGGGCATCGCATTTCCAATAACCCTTAATCAAATACCAAAATTTGAGCGCCAAAACGATGTTTCGATAAACGTTTATTTCTGGGACTTGAATGTGAAAAGGTGTGCTCCGCTCCAACTCACCACCAACAAAAGATTTCGTCACGTTAACCTGCTGATGCTTGAAACGTCCAACCGTAATGTGCGTCACTTTGCATGGATTAAAAATCTTTCCCGGCTTGTTTCAAACCAGCTGAGTGCACATAAGAGTAAAACTTATATTTGTGACAGGTTTGTATCATGCCATTACGATCTATTTTAGTGTATGCGTTTGTTCTTTTTGTACTAATGCAGTTACTTCGTTTATATGCAGATGCCTTCACTACTTTTATGCGGAAGAAAAGTTATTGAAACATACGAAGGACTGCATGAAGATAAACGATTGCGCAATTATTCTACCATCGAGTGAAGATAAAATAATAAAGTTTGATAATTTTTGTCACCGAGAACGTCATCCATTCATCGTGTACGCCGATTTCGAATGCATGCTTAAGAAGGTTAACAGCAATCAAGGACACTGCAATGCATACCAGCAACACGAAGCATACAGTGTGGGATATTATTTTCACTGTTCAATACAACGCATCGGTGTGCGAGTATCGCGCGTATCGGGGTCCTGACTGTGCTGAATGGTTCGTGAATGAACTTGAGAGCCTTGTAAGAAAAATTGCACCATTATTTAATACGATTGTGCCCATGACAAATTTGACGGGTGATGAAAGAGAAAATTATATGAATGCAACGCATTGTTATATTTGCGAAAAACCGTTCGACATCGACGAAACAAAAGTTCGAGATCATTGCCATTTCACTGGTCGTTACCGAGGACCTGCTCATCAGGGATGTAATTTAAATTATAAAAATAAACGTTTTATGCCAATAGTGTTTCATAACTTATCGGGATACGATGCCCATTTTGTAATAAAAGAATTGGTAACGATTATCGAAGGCTCGACATCAGTCTTGCCAATTACAAAAGAAAAATATATTTCATTTTCAACGAATCTAAAACGATACAAAATTTCGCTTCGATTTATAGATTCATTCAAATTTTTAAATTCAAGTTTAGATAAATTGAGTTCGTATCTAGGGAAAGACGATATGACGATTTTACGGTCACAATTTAATTTTTTGAACGAGATAAGATTCGATTTGCTTACACGAAAAGGCATCTTTCCATACGATTATGTTACCGACTACATGAAACTGAGCGAGACGACATTGCCGACATGTGACAAATTTTATAATCAACTAAGCGACTGTGCCGTTTCACAGCAGGATTATGACCACGCGATAAAAGTCTGGCACAGTTTTAATATAAAAACACTTGGCGAATACAGCGATTTATATCTAAAAACAGACGTTTTATTATTGGCCGACATTTTTGAAAATTTTCGTGGCAGCTGTTTGAGAAGTTACAAATTGGATCCTGCATATTACTATACTTTACCCGGTTTTACGTGGGATGCAATGCTGAAGCACACGCGTATCGAATTAGAATTATTGACAGATATCGATATGCTACTTTTCATAGAGCGCGGCATACGTGGTGGTTTAAGTCAATGTTCTAATCGATACGCAAAGGCCAATAATAAATACATGGATTCGTACAATTCCGAAGAACCATCGCGATATTTAGTTTATTTCGATGTTAATAATTTGTATGGATGGGCAATGTCGCAGTATCTGCCTTACGGCGAGTTTAATTGGTTAGATGATAATGAAATTAAAACTTTTAACATTCATGCGATATTCGAAAATTCGAACATTGGATATATTTTGGAAGTCGATTTGAAATACCCGCTAGAATTACACGATAACCATGCAGATTTACCTTTTTGTCCAATACGCGAGAAGCCTCCTAATGCCAAACATGAGAAACTACTCGCTACAGTTCAGGATAAGCAACGTTACATCATCCATTACCGCAATCTTCAACAATGCTTAAATCATGGTTTAAAAGTTTCTGTAATTCATCGCGTTTTAGAATTTAAACAATCTCCATGGCTTTGCGAATACATTAATTTAAACACGCAACTTAGAACTGCAGCTAAAAATGATTTTGAAAAGAATTTATTTAAATTAATGAATAATGCAGTCTTTAGCAAAACTATGGAGAACGTTAGAAATCATGTAGACGTTAAATTAGTTATAAAATGGGATGATAGATACGAGGCCGAGGCTCTGATATCAAAACCAAATTTTCATAGCAGATCAATATTTTCGGAATATTTGGTCGCAATAGAGATGCGAAAGTTGGAAATTAAATTTGCAAAACCCATTTATGTTGGTATGTGTATTCTGGATATATCAAAAACATGTTTGTACGAATTCCATCATGATTATATTTGGCCGAAATTTAAACATCTTTGTAAAATATTATACACAGGCACAGACAGTCTTATATACGAACTGGAATGTGATGACATATACGATGTAATGAAACGCGATATACATCGGTTTGACACGAGCGACTATACCGAGGACAATGTTTACAGTATGCCACGAGTAAATAAAAAGTACCGGGATTAATGAAGGATGAAAATAATGGATGTATAATGACTGAGTTTGTCGGACTTCGGTCGAAAATGTATGCTTTGCGCGTAGAGGGCAAACGGGACACGAAAAAAATGAAGGGTGTCAAAAGTAACGTAGTTAGGAAAACTATTTCCTTCGATGATTATATACGTTGCTTGTATGAACGTTTAGAAGTGCATCGTGAACAAAGATGTATTCGTTCAAAATTGCACAATGTATATTCTATATGTGAAGAAAAGAAGGTGCTTAGTCCTTACGATGATAAACGATTCATAATTCCACAATCCACAAGAACATTGCCTTGGGGACATTATAAAATAAATAATTATTCCTAAAAACATAATTTATTCTTTGCTCCACGAGTAAAATATTAATTTCCAAGTATCTTTATAAGCCTGCAGGGTTTCGAGTTCATGCAAACCTTGCAACTTCATGAGAGAGAGAAAGAGACTGGAGTTTTTACTTATCTCAGGTCTTAGAGTTTGGAGGGAGATGTTTTCTCAGTGCTTTATAAACCCAAGCGTGTTCGTTTTATTCATTATTTTCCGCTCAACATGTCCATCCACAGATTAGAATCATTGGCATTCTTGGCAATCGTCAAGAATTATCGTAAGTAATCTTCAACAATTACCCATAGCGCGTAAATTTTATTTATTTTTAACTAATTGTTTTCGTCTTAACAGCCATAGTTATGCCGGTGTTTGAAATTGCACCGGTGGAGGATGCAGCGCGGCTGCCGGCAAAGTGCCGCGAGCGGCAGGAGCGGCGGCGCGAGTATGAAGCGCGGTGGGCGGCAACTTGGACGGAGGTCGATCTGTTCGACCTCCGATATTTGTTCGGAGAGGAAATCTTTGTAAGTTGCCTGTCCGTTTTTATTTTGATTTATTAGATTTTGACTGCGTATTAATGTGTATTTTATCTGTTATAGCCGGACTGGTGGTAGCCGTTCCCGAACGTTTACATTTATTATATTACTTATTATATTTTATTATAATTATATTATATTATTTTACTTAAAATATAAAATATCTATAACCGTTATTAGTGTAATTTATTCTTTACCACACCCTTCCCCATACTCCATTAATGTAATATGAAAATAAAAAAGTATATAATCGTTATTAATGTAATTTATTTTGCCCGACCCTTCCCAATAATCATACTTCATATCCTTATATTTCTTCTGTGCGTCTGTATGTGACTGAACTCCTCCTAAACGGCTGAACCGATTTTGATGAAATTTTTTGTGTGTTCAAGTTTACTCGAGAATGGTTTAGATTCACAATTCGGTCCACTACATAATGTGTTTTTAATTAATTTTTTATTTATAATTTGTTGTTGATCTTAGAATGTTTTACATGCGTGGGGAAGGGCGTGGGGAAGGGCGTGGCAAAAAAATACTTTGATTTCATCTTTACTATATATTTTATTAAAGGAAGTATGGGAAAGGGTGCGGCAAAAATAAATTGCATTAATATTGGTTATACTTGTACTTTATTATTATTCATATTTTTTTAAATTTCTTTGGTCCTATCACCAATCCGGCTATAACAGATAAAATAAAACATACATTAATACATAGTAAAAATCAAATAAAACAAAAACGTGCAAGTAACTCACATCAAGCTCCTCGCGGAACAACTGCCACAAATCAAATGCGGCTTCCGCCCATATCTGTGCTGTATTTCGTCGCCTCTCCGCCCGCTCCCGTCGAACATTTGGGAGGTCTTTTTGACGAATATATCCCAAAGACCTTAAGGTAGCGGCTGTTAACAAAAAAACGAATTAAAAATAAATAAAATTTACGCACTAAAAGTAATTATTGAAAAACTACTTACGCTGAGAGGCGATGAACGCTTGCAGAGCAAGGAATTGTTCGTTTGTGAAGTTCATTTTAAATAACGAAAACGCTGCGCTGATGCGCTTGTAAAGCAAACAGGGGAAACATATCCCTCCATTTCTAACAATGAAAACCGCCAACACAATCTGAGATTAATCTGCCGGATATCTTACATGTTGTAACAACTCGGAATCGGCATGAAATTAAAAGGTTTGCAAGAACTCGAAACCCTGCATGCGTATAAAGATACTTGGAAATGCATGGCCAGCGAACACGTGCGAGTCAGTAAATACAAAGCCTTCATGTATTCGCAGCTTCGCCCGCTCTCATAAATAAAAACTTCAAGAATTTGAAGTAATAATTGTTGTATTATTTTTTGGTGATCAATCTCTAGTATTTCAGAAAAGTAGGTATTGCTACCTGCAGAAACAGTAGAAAAGCGGCGACCCCATACTACATAATGCGTACGTTGCCACGATCGCACACGAATAAGCAGAATTCAATGCGATAGTTTCCACAGTTTATTAAAATAATATAGCCCATGTCACTCCAGAGAAGGCATGGAAGCTACTGTTAAAATTTGGTATCAATCGGGCAAGTAGTTTTTGAAATTTTTCTGTACATACAAACGCTGTCTCTTTATATATAATAGTACTAGCTGCGTTACCCGGCTCTGCCCGGGAATTTTAATCAACTATTATTATCCCTACTTCCTTATTCCTATCCCTATTTCCCTGCCCTTATCCCTACTAATATATAAAAGTGAAAATGTCTGATCGTTTGTTCCTCTTCACGTTTAAATGGCTACACGGATTTTAATGAAATTTGCACTATTGGACTGATTATTCTTTTAAGATGGACATAGGCTATGTCATATTGCGATTTGCCCTTCCCCCTACTTCATTAATGTAATTTGAAAATAAAATTGCAAAACCGTTAATGCGATATGAAAATAAAATTATTCAATCGTTATTCTTTGCAATGTTCAAGTTTTTGCGAACCGTGCAATTTCATGAGAGACAGAGAGAGGTGCCCGACTTGGAGTTCTTGCAAATTTGCAATTTCGCGAGATGCTGAAAGTCTAGTGTTTGGATGTATTAGGATTGGAGGGGATATTTTCTCGGTGCTTTATAAACCGATGAGTTTTCATTATCCGCTATTCAGTCCGCTATTCATTTCGCATTAATCAGTTTACGATGGCTACCGTTCCACGACTTGAACTACTTGCCTTTAAGGCACTTATTGAACAGTATTGTAAGTAGTCTTTAACGATTACTTGTCTTGGTGTGTTAATTTTATTTTTAACTAGTTGTTTGTTAAAAGCTGAAAGGTTAGGATTAGTGCCAATAAAAAGATTCATCGAAGTGCGCCGGAAGCGAGCAGACCATCGGTTCAGCCAGATGTTAATGTGGGCCGAAGGTTGGAATCCGAATCATGAAGGTTTATTCGATTTGAGGGCGCTGTTTGGAGAGGAAATAGATGAGGGCCCTATTTGGGGAGATATTGATGTGTATCACCACGTTTACCATACACGGAAAATTTAAGTGGTCAATAAATGCAATCCGATGCCGGTTGGAGGAGATTGATGTGAGTTGCTCGTCCGTTTATGTTTTTAATTTATTAGATTTTACCTAATGCGGGTTTTATTTTGCCTGTTATATCCTCCACCTCCCAGCGAATTGTATTATTGTATTATGTATTATGTATTACATTTATTGTATTAAAAAGTATTCAAAATTATCAGTATAATTTATTCTTAGACCAACCTCCCTTCATTTATAAAATAGCATTCCCCTGTAATAAAAGTAAACACAAAATAAAGCCGAAAAATTATTTATTCATATAATCTGTATAATTACAAACATTTTTAAATATAGATTACAAAATATTGTTCGCTCCTATCCATGAATTGTGCGTAGAATCAAACCCCAACCATTTGACGAAAACTTTATTTCCCCTTCGTTGTAGAACCTTCTCCACTAAGTATACATCGTGATTTTTTACTTTCTGTAGCTCATATTCGTAGAACCCGCCAACCAACGGTTGTTTTTGCATATCTTGCAAGAGATACGTTACAGGATTTGTTCGTTGAATTTTAATAATTGTGAAAATTTCAGTTGTCCAATTCGGTGTATAACCCTTTGCGAATAAGGTTTTGTATTTACTAACTCGCACGTGATCACCGACCTTGTACTTGGCCGGAGCTGCAATCTTTATGTTAGAATATACGGACGATAAAAGTTTGTCCGCGTGTTCCGGTGTTACGTCGACGGGACGCATTCTAATCGTACGATGCCTTCTATTGTTATAATCTGAGACCAGCGTCGGTAAGACGGTTGTCCACGCATAGCTTCCATTAAGCGTGAACTTTTTCCACATTTCGTTTTCCAACGTCCTATTCCAACGTTCTATTATCGATGCTTTCATTACACTGTGCGTAGAGTAATGATTTATATCGTATTCTTTCATAAGATTTCGGAATTCTGCATTATAAAATTCCTTTCCCTTATCCGTTTGAAGATTTTTTGGTTTTCTTCCATCATTCAAAACGTTTAAAAATGCATCCGTAACGTTTTTTCCATTTTTCGCTTTCACTGCTACGGCCCAAGCGTATTTAGATAAGACATCGATGACGGTGAGTATGTAATTGTGGCCATTGTTGATTCGCGCATACTGTCGCATCTCTACGAGATCCGCTTGCCAGAGATCATCGTAACCCCGTACAATGATTCGTCTACGTCTAAAGTTACGTCTCCCCGGCGCGTGCAACTCGTTGACCAGCTGTAGCTTCTCGCCCGTGATATGATTGCTCTTCACCTTCTTCATGTTTGTAAACTAACATCATGCTTTACGAACGCATCAATTTATAATCAACCCAGCTTCTCGAAGTTCTTCGATTATAGAAACGATCTCGTTGTCATACCCCGTATGTCCTGCGGATTTCGAGGATACGAGAAGACGTAATCTATCGACGAGCTCGTTTGGGTCATTCCAGTGCACGTAGTCCACCGCGTTATCGTTAGCCACCATATCGAACGGTATCAGATTACCTCCACGCCGCTCGTTCTTAAGCAATTTTGCAATGATATATTTATACTTGTAACCCTTGTTACTTTTCACAAGCCCTGACGAGATATGGCTGCGTCTATGAGCGTTCGACGACTTTAATATTTCTGCGTATTTGTGTAAATCAGCATCGTTGAACAAGGTGTCATCAGGCATTCTCATGAATAGTAATTCGTACAAACCAGTTGTTCCTCTGTACTTCACCGCATTAATAATCACATCGTCGTTTTTGTTTATATCGATTTATATCGATTTTATATCGATCGTGTCTGAATGTGGCGATACCGCTGATATATTCTCGATAATTCGTTCCAGCGGTTCTACCACGGGTCTCAATCGGTTTTCGATGACTCTCTCTTCGTCGATGCTCTCCGATTTGAGAGCTCTGCGTTTTTTTCGTATAGCATCGCTTGTGTTAGTTATAGCATTCGCAACTTTACTCGATTCTTTAATATTACTATTATCCATTGCAAAGAGAAGACGTCTACTCGCTAAGCGTTCTATCGATGGACTAAATGTTTCAGAAAACGGCAAATTCGTTAAATCCTTTTCTGTAACGGCCATGTTCCATCGAGCTGTCCTTGTCGATTATTACGAAACCATATTTCTGTTCCCAACACTGAGCGCACAATTTACAAAAGTTTTCGTATCATTATAAATGTGGTGTAGATTCGTGCCATCTTGTTTGAACACGATCAAAAGGTTGGCATTGTCGCGAATTAGGTGTTTCGGTATTCTCGCGTAAGTCTGACAGAGATAACAACAGTCCACGCGCGAGTGCCTACCCATAGCGAAATATTCTCTTATCACGTCTTGCTTGTCGCACGCAACGTCATCGAATATAAACACCGAATCGGGCAGCGCCTCGTTCGGTGGCGCGACTTCGGCATTATTTGAAAACGAAAAGTATGCGATTTCAAGAACGTTTGTCAAAATTCGTTCGAGATATTTGTACTTTGGTTGTTGCAATGATTTTGAGTATACATATACGTTATTGAATCTTACACCGTTCGGGCCCTCGATCAGACTGATTACGACGTTCGTTTTACCGCAGTTCGATGGACCGCAAATTATACCACGTATCGTATTCGGCAAGAGGGGCCCGTGTCGTCGCCGACGATCGTCCATGCGTGTTGTCCTCTCGTCTAAATCGAGAATAAGGATAGACAGGGGCTGCTTTGCGAAACGCATATCGTCTATATAATAACCATATATTTAATGATTCAGCCTCTTTATAGGTTGCGGAAAAGCTGCTTGTCCGCGTCGTGAACGCGCTTTAACCGCGGCCGTAGACGACCTTTAACCGCGATTAACCCTTTTTCTCCGCGGCGATAACACGCTTTAACCGCGATTAACCCTTTTCTCCAAGGCGCGGCGGCAACGCGGCGGCGGCGGCGGGCGGCGGCGGGCGGTGGTGGCGGGCACGCGGAATGTGATTCGTGACCGAGCCATCAAATACGCATCCAAGCAACAACGTGACCGAAAGTCTGTCTCGACAATGCTCGCTCAATCTGTATCAGATTGCACTCGACACGTGTCTACCTGTAAACATTTCACCCTACCCCTCATGTTAACCGCGTCAGCAAGCCGTCAAAGAGGCATCCAAGCAAAACGTGACCAAAAGTCTGTCTCGACGATGCTCTCTCTATCTGTACCAGATTGCACATCAACACGTGTCTGCATGTAAACATGGATTTCGCCCTACTCCCTCATGTCTTTGAAATAGAAGATCATTCCTTTTGTATCTCCTACATTGGAATATGAAATACAAACGTTACACATACAATCGTTCTAGGTAAAACAACATTAAGACGCATAAAGTATATTTTTACTAAATAGATTTTATTATTTTACAGTAATGAACAAAATTAATAAATGATATTAAATGTTTCGTGTTTTAAGACAAATGTAACAATTTTTCTTTTTCGGTGGAGGTCCATCTATGTGCGTGTCATTCCCCGGCCGGTTATAATGTTCCATGCATAGCTCTTCATCTTCCTCCTTCCTTTTTTTTAACCACCATTCTTTTAATATCGATACGTTTCTCATAGGACATGCCCCATTGTGCGCGATGCATGCCATATGTTTATCCATCCATCCATCCTGAATATGCCGGCTCGTGGTTGGCAAATTCGGTAGATCGTCATCTTTGTTCAAAACCTCTATATTGATTGGACTGACTGAAGGATAAAGTTTCTTCAGCCATTTTTCTTTCTCAATGCCCTTGACGTATACGGATCCATGAATACTATCTTTCAAACACGAAGTGGCACACTCTTGAAGGCATGAATACGGCACGGTACCATCGTCCCACTCAAAACCGTGATGATTTTGCGTCAACCATTTTATTTGTCTTAATTCTGCTTTCGACAATTTTTTCTTAGCAAATGGTGGCGCAAAGATGAAACATTGTACACGATTCCCATTCTGGAAGATAGCAAGTTCCTTTACGAAAAACTCGTTCGTTTCGCTTTTGAAGCCTTGAACGTCCACGAATGTTGGTACATTCATTTTGATTAGTTGAATTTGTGGCGAAAAATGACCGCTTTTACTGCGGAATGATCATATAAACCCTCTTTCACTTAAGAGAGTTTGCGCACTACATTGGTCAGTGGATTGTACTGCACGATACGATCGTGAATGATCAAACAGTAAGCGCTAGTATTTTCAGGAACGTTTTCACTACACTCAAAATCGATTCTTACATCGATTGTAGCGCTTTTTATCGATTCGTTCTGATGCGCGCAATCAATGACAACGAATGGGCCGTAGCCGAAAAAGAGTATCTTATCGTATAGAGCTCCGTCATCACCATTACTGCACATTGCTCCGTAATATGACTTTCTGAATTTTGCATACATGTCGTAAAGGACAGAGTATCTATTTTGATTAAAGTCAAGATTCAAATTGTCATACGGATATGATTCCGAATTTAAATACAATCGAAAATTGGTGAGTTTGCAGTCATCCAATTTGGTGATATGTCTATTGAGCTTATTTTTTTTATCCGTTTGTAATGCAAATATTACATATCGCGGTTTTTCTAATTGCGTAGCTGCTTTGATGCTCCATGTATGTTTAGTGGTTGCTTGTAACATTGGATACTCGTATAAGTCCCAGGAACGGTAACTCATAATTATCGTTTGACCGTTTTCAAGGATACGCAACAATGAAGTTTGTGTCTTTCTTCGAGCGTGACATGTGGCATCCTCCACTGTACTTTGTACAGTTGCAGCGTGTATTTTGCACCATCTGTTCCATAAACAGCATTTTTGTCGTCTCGCGATCGAATCAGAATCAATTCATGATGCGCATTAATCACTATTCGTTTGTAATCTTCGCAGAAACCGAGCAGCATATTTAGAGGAACACAAAAGTCAAAGTAGCCTCCTGCATTGGGTATGTCTATCCAACCAGCGTTTTCAAGCATTTTTGATTTTGTCGTTGTCAACGATACTCCATTTTTTATCATAGTTGTTATTCCAACGTTTTTACAACGATCGATCTCCACGCCGTTTAATTCATATCGAATTTCATCAAACATAAATGCTGCGCAATTCATTTCTAGTCCAACTGAAGTTCCTGCAACATTCTCATCGTTGAGAATGAGTTTTCCTTCGACGTAAAGGTAACTGTCACTAGGAAACGTGTACAAATCTTGTTGTTGGATGGGAATTCGTATTTCATCATTGTTTCCGAACGTTGTGTTGGCGTATGGGCTGTAACTATGTAATTCGAGCTTTGTAATTCGATCGTCAGAAATCGGTAAACTGGCAATGTTCAATGGGTCCATCATTTTCGTTTCTTAATCACAAAACCCAACGATTGCAGAAATTGCGTGTTTTTGTCGCTCAAATCTTGCGATGTGTTCAGTGTGGAGATATTGTCCTTACTAAATGATTGTAAAGAGTCATCACCGTTTAATACATGATTATTATTCCTGCAACCGTGGTAATTGCTGCTGCTGCAAGTACAATTTGTGCGTTTGTGATTGAAGTTCTGGTTCCATCCATTTTCTAACGATCCTTTTAGCAACTCGTTCAACGGGGTGCTCAATAATGCATTCGGCGGATTGTTGATCGGTTGAGTTTTAGCATCTGTGTACAACAGCATTATTTCTAGTAATGTTTGGCATAAGTGCTGCTTGTTCTCTTGAAAGGCGATTAAATGAACGGATATTTAACGTATATTAAACGGTCGCGTCGTCGGAGCGTTCGACTATGTGCTCTTGCGATGTGTCCGATTTGGATATATTCCCTCTACTGAATGATTGTATAATTGTTATTGTTTTTACATCATTATCCTTACTGCAGCTGCCGTAAAATGTTCAGCATGCCGTTCGAGCTGATCAGCGAGCCGTTCGAGCCGTTCAACGGAAAGCCATTCAAGCCGTTCAACGAGCCGTTCAGCGGGCCGTTCGAGCCGTTCAACGGGCCGTTCGAGCCGTTCGAGCCGTTCAACGGAAAGCCATTCGAGCCGTTCAACGAGCCGTTCGAGCCGTTCAGCGGGCCGTTCGAACCGTTCGCGGACCGTTCGAGCCGTTCAACGGCAAGCCGTTTGAGCCGTTCGAACCGTTCGCTGGCCGTTCGAGCCGTTCGTGCCGTTCAACAGGCCATTGATTATTATGTTTATATTCATGTTATTTTTTACACCGCCTAATATGAAGCCTCACTGTCACTTCTTCTCCACGGAAATTTATCAGATTATCGTTTTGATCGGTAATGCGTATACTAAGGTGATCAATGGCTCTCACGATAACTGGAAGATAAATGACGTTCGTAGGACTTTCCGAAATTTTATGTCCTGGTGTCACGCGCGGTGAAAACTCATGAATGGTATGAACACATTGACCGTTGCTATACGCGCCAGGCGTAATATTACATTCGATCCTCAGCACATTTACTTTCATAATATTTACGGGTATATCCGACTTGTGCCATTGCCCCGGCGGTAATATGCGATATGTAGAAAACCCGAGAAGCGATCCTATATTATTTTGTTTGGTAAAATCGATTGTATAATCACTATATATTTCACTTTTCAAAGTGCTGTTATTTGTACGAAATAAAATGATTTTTGTCTTGTCCATTATTTTCTTTTGCAAGTATTTATTTAGCGCTTCGAGTTCATACGAACCATCCGCTATCGTGATCTCACCATTGGGATCAAAGTAAAATTTATTGTTTATAAAGCCAACGTTCGGTATTGTGTTGAAAGCTTGAAAATCAACGAGTCCGAGTTCGTAATTATCATCCTTCAAGTCTATAGGTGGAAAGTAATCAGTGCTAAGCACAGAATTTTTTCCGCTTAACGTAAACGTCAACGACATCTTTGCAACTGTGAAGACTATGTGCATCGAAACTATTTTATACATTTCCAGCTAAAAAATGCAAGCAGAGTTGTCCACATACACTCGTATTGAATTTTTGATGCTGCGTGTGATTGTATAAAATCGTTACATGCTTTCCGAAGTAGTTTATTAACTCTGTCGGTGGTCTCAGATTTCCAAAAGAATCGAAATATTTAACACAATTACCTCGCTTTACGTAAGCTACCCAGTGTGTACCAGGACCTTCCGATTTATCTAAATTCACGATACCGCATTCGTTTAAGAACGATTTAGAGGGTAAATTTGTACGCATGAAAACACCTCGAAAATATGGAAAGTTCAACTTTCGTGCAAAGTTATATAACTGTACATTTGTCATTGCGCCCTTTGGAAGCGTTACAATTTGCCGAAGCGCTTCTTTTTTTTTTTCTTTAATTCCGTTTCCCCGTTTATATGGTGCAAGGTAAAGTCCATGTCCTTCCATAACACGATTGTGCCGTTTCACTTCCTCTAATGTTTTCCGTGCTGCAGATGCATCGTTGACTGCCTTGGCGATACCTGCTGCACCGCCAGCCACCGTGCCCAAAGCTGAAAGGCCTGCAAAAATAGGTACAAGTGCTGGAAGAAATCCCCCACATATATCTCGGAATATGTGCGTGACGCCCCTTTCCTTGAGGTAAATCTGCAAATATCTCGGAAAAGGTCCGAGCTATGGCAAAATGTTGAAAGACGTTTTTTGTAGGATATTAAATTTCCAACTATTTATGTTCTATGACATTTTTTGATCAGATGCGTAGTTTTAGAGATATATCGAGATATTTAAAAGTTCCGAAGCCGAACCAACATTATAAGGATGAAGAAACACTGTGGCCCCTTTCTTTGAGGGAACTCTGCACTATTCTAAGCTGCATTCACTATTCCGAGCTGTAAATGCCACTTCCAGTGCAGCTGTGCAGAAGAAGAACAAGAAGAAGAAGAAATATCTCGGAATATGTGCGTGACGACCCATTCCTTGAGGTAAATCTGCAAATATCTACGAATCGGTGCGAGCTATGGCAAAATGTTACATAAAAATCTTCTTGGTCTTCTTCTGCACAGCTGAGCTGGAAGTGGCATTTACAGCTCGGAATAGTGAATACAGCTTAGAATAGTACAGAGTTACCTCAAGGAAAGGGGCCACAGTGTTTCTTCATCCTTATAATGTTGGTGCGGCTTCGGAACTTTTAAATATCTCGATATATCTCGAAAACTACGCATCTGATCAAAAAATGTTGTAGAACATTAATAGTAGCAGATTTAATTTTCTACAAAAAAGGTCTCTCAAGATTTTGCCATAGCTCGCACCGTTTCCAAGATATTTGCAGATTTACCTCAAGGAAAGGGGCGTCACGCACATATTCCGAGATATTTCTTCTTCTTCTTGTTCTTCTTCTGCACAGCTGCGATGGAAGTGGCATTTACAGCTCGGAATAGTGAATACAGCTTAGAATAGTGCAGAGTTACCTCAAAGAAAAGGGCCACAGTGTTTCGTCATCATTATAATATTGGTGCGGATTCGGAACTTCTAAATATCTCGATATATCTCGAAAACTACGCATCTGATCAAAAAATGTCATACAGCATAAATAGTAGCAAATTTAATTTCCTACAAAAAAGGTCTGTTAATATTTCACCATAGCTCGCACCGTTTCCGAGATATTTGCAGATTTACCTCAAGGAAAGGGGCGTCACGCACATATTCCGAGTTATTTCTTCTTCTCCATGTTCTTCTCCTGCACAGCTGCGCTAGAAGTGACATTTATAGCTCGGAATAGTGAATACAGCTTAGAATAGTGCAGAGTTACCTCTAAGAAAGGGGCCACAGTGTTTCTTCTTCCTTATAATGTTGGTACGGCTTCGGAACTTTTAAATATCTCGATATATCTCGAAAACTACGCATCTGATCGGAAAATGTCATAGAACATAAATAGCAGGAAATTTAATTTCCTACATAAAAGGTCTCTCAATGTTTTCCCATAGCTCTCACTGTTTCCGAGATATTTGCAGATATACCTCAAGGAAATATGCGTCACGCACATATTCCGAGATACTTCTTCTTCTTGATGTTCTTCTTCTGCACAGCTGGGCTGGACGTGGCATTTACAGCTGGGAATAGTGAATACAGCTTAGAATAGCGCAGAGTTACCTCAAAGAAACGGGCCACGGTGTTTCTACATCTTTATAACGTGTGTACGTGTACGAATTTCGCACATCAAACTCGTACGAATATCTCGGTCGGTAACATGGATCGATAATCCCGTCTTCACCAAATACATAAAAGTAATCGCTGCTGCGCTGTCTAACCACCGATCCGAGCGCTCGCCAATATTAAAACTCCTAAATTCGAACGGTTACGGCATTAATGCGAAAGCAATTCAGAGAGCGATTATCAAGCGACAGCAACGACCAAGAGCTTTATCTTCACTCGAGTTTAGAGCATTTTTAATCCCAATTCAGTGCCTTGCACCGCGAAGTCTGTGAATCGTGTAATCCCAAATTAAAACACAAGTGGGATTTTTGTAGTGCTTAATTCACGACTCATTGTGTAAAAATTATAAGTTAAACACAATTAGTGACCGCTAAGCTGTGTCGTTCATCTTCTCCTCGTCGCCCACGTCTTTGAAAAGACGGAATCCACGCCTTTTCCGAAAACTCTAATTCTCGCCGAGAACACATTATTTCTAATGTGGACATAGTAATAATGATATTGTTATTAAATGTACACTGATCTGTAGGAAGGTATGAGTGTATTACTTTATTTCTAATGCAGATATAGTAATAATGATATTGTTACTAAATGTACATTGATCTGTAGGAAGGTATCTGTATTTTACATTATATCAAATGCAGGTATACTAATAATGATATTGTTATTAAATGTACATTGATCTGTAGTAACGAATCAGTATATTCCATTACATCTAATGTAGATATACTAATAATGATATTGTTATTAAATGTACATTGATCTGTAGTAACGAATCAGTATATTACATTATATCTTATGTAGATATACTAATAATGATATTGTTATTAAATGTATATTACATATCTAATGCAGATATAGTATGTAACGTGGTGACACCTGTGCCCCCCGTTACAATCGCTGCGTTTCTCCCACCTCACATCCCACCTAAAAATGACCCTTAACCCTTCTAACACCTTACCCCTTTTCCCCCGCGCGCCGGTGTCGGGCCGATGGAGGCGACGGAAAGGAGGCACCAAGGACCACCCGCAAAAAGGAGCTCCGAGGCCGGCGACAGACCTGCAACCCTTCCAGAGCGGAAACGCAACATGGGACTTCGGAAAAAGAGACGAAGCGGCCCAGCAGCTGATACAAACGTCCACCCGGAGCCATCTGTCGCCGAGCCCGAAGACCTCAGTCCACCCGCCACAGCCGGAGATCCGCCAGCCCCATCGAACCCGAACACCGGCAGATCGACAATCGATAACCAATCTATTCCGTTGCCAGAAAAGGCCCCCTTCCTATTCCCCATCCCCTCCCCAAAAATCATCCCGCGACGGTCCCGTCGTCACGGCAGCGACGACGAGCCGTCATTGAGCCTAGGCTATCTATGAGAGTATATCGAGCGAAATATTTAAGAGAATACAAAGCGATTAGAGAGAGAGAAAATTTCGAGTGAGAGTGTGAAGCGTTTTGGTGAGCCCTTAATATATTATAATTTGTAAAAGTGTGAGTTCGGCAACGGCAACCTTCGGTTTCGAAATTGCGTGCCCGCGTATCGCGCCGGTTATACGACGTTATATTTTGCGAACCCTTTTGTCCAGCCCCCTATTAATCCCGTCCACACAAAAATCCTCCTACGCGTAACGTGTACGAACTTCCAGAGAACCTTCCCTACCCTGAGATATCTCCTAGCCCTCGACAATCCTCCTTGCGTACTACCCCGCGATATTGTAAGGACGTAAGTGCCTCGAGGTCCATCCCCTGTAACGACCCCCATTCTGCCCCCTTTTCCTAATTTTCGTTTGCCACCGCGAATGGCTGGCGCCCAACGTTCGTAGGAAAGAATTTCGTATTGTTAAGAATTGTATAGAGTGAACCCCCGAAAGGGTCACAAGTAATAATGATATTGTTATTAAATGTATATTACATATCGAATACAGATATACTAATAATGATATTATTACTAAATGTACATTGATCTGTAGGAAGGTGCCAGTATATTACATTATATCTAATGTGGATATAGTAATTATGATATTGTTATTAAATGAACACTGATCTCTGGTAACGAATCAGTATATTACATTATATCTAGTGTAGATATACTAAGAATCATATTGTGATTAAACGTATATTACATATCTAACGCAGATATAGTAATAATGATACTGTTATTAAATATATATTACATATCTAATGCAGATATAGTAATAATGATGTTGTTATTAAATGTACATAGATCTGTAGGAAGGTATCAGTATATTACATTATATCTAATGTAGATATAGTAATAATGATGTTGTTATTAAATGTGTAACGACCCGATAACAAACACAATACCTTTTGGATTTCATTTCTTTATTATAACTAATTTTTATATTTCATACAAAGTATTTTATTTAATTTAATGTGTATAAAATTTTTGTAATAAACATTTTCATTTTCGCCGATAACTGAGTTTGTTAAATTCGTCGATAAAAGTTTAGTCGATAAGTCAGACGGTAAAACAGTTTATCGATAAATTGTCGACGTCTGACCGCGCATGCGCCAGCGCAACCCCAATAAACATACGGTGGAGTGAAATTCTAGAGCGGGGATGCTGGACCACCACGTGATGGGGAAAAACCCAGCTACCCCAAGAAACTCTATGTGGAAAAAAAGTGCCGACTCAGCAAAATCTGAGTATAAATAGAGGCGTTCCAGACGGTTTCAACGCAGATCTTCTCTGACCACGGTCAGGAACAGACAATACTTTGAACAGTAGAGAAAAGCTTGCGCTGAGCTATTTAGGCAGCAATAGAGCGCGAGTAGTAGCTTCATCCTTCTCTTCCATTGGTGGCGTGCAGTACTACGGATCAGTGGACCTCCTATCCACGGTACGCAACGTGTTACACAGGTGTTACGCTAAGCCAACACTCAAGTGTAAAGAGCTAGCGAGGAGCCGAGCTCCTTGAGACGGCCTGCGTCTAACACAGCTCTGGTATTACCAGAAACCGATTGCGACCTATAGGAAAGGTTAACTTGATTCCAATAGTTTTGCACAAACCTCTGGAATTTAGTTTCCATAGTCATTAATGAAAATTAAGCAGAGTATTGACTGTAATAGAAGACTAAGCCACGTTCGCGTCAGTGCTATCAATTATTATCGATTATTATTACAATTTATTACTAATTACTAATCATTAATTTCTATTTACATATATTAACTACTAATTACATATTTCTTATTGTATTCCCAATCTAGGACGAACGAATTATAATTTCTTATTGTATTCCTATTTCTAGCCGTACTAATTGTGATACTAGCGATTTTGTTGTATATTATATTTCAATTTAATATTCACTTACCTCTTATTCTTGAATAAACAAATTTACATTAGTTCTAGCACATTGGTGTTTGGATTTCACTCCTTAACCGCAAACCCCACGAACCTATAATCCCTAACATATTGATTACGAGTCGCCTTCTAAGGGAACCGCTCTCCCTACAAGTCGGTGCAGTGACGTACTCATTCTGGGTCGTTACACGTAGATAGTAAATTTTTGGCGACAGCGGTGGAATTGTTCGAGTGGTAAAGAGAAATCGTATCTCTGCGGACATTAATGGTCAGCCTAGAAATAGATAAAGACGAATAAAAAGTAAAGATAGAGGTATAGATAAAAAATATATATATATATATATACATAATACATATATATACATATACATATAATAATAAGCCAACATCAAAATGCCTAACAGGACAGCCGATCTACCAGCCAGCGCATCAGCCACCGGATCAGCCAACGGATCGACTGAAGGAAGCCGACCGATCAGTATTCGCAATGCAGCAGACATCGTACCAGTATTCAACGGCCGCAATATACCAGTTTACTAATTTGCGAAGAGCTGTTTTAAGGCGAAGAATATAATTTCTCCTAATGCTGAGTACGGATTGGTACAGCTGATAAAGAACAAGTTCTACGGGCAAGCAGCAAGAGTGGTACAAAACGGAGACTACGACACCATTGAAGAACTGATTGCCGTAGTAAAATCTCGTTTCGCCCCGCTCTTTACTTCGATGCAGCTATGCGGCGACATGGCAAGGATCGCACAAGGACCAACTGAGGCGGTCGTGGACTACGGTAGTCGCGTCTCAGGACTTTTGTTACAAATTAAAAGCTGCAACGAAATAGAATTCCCAGATAACATAGAAGGATACAACCGATCCTCAGAAACGAATACAATAAAAGCTTTCCTCACCGGTTTAAAACAAGAAGTATATGGCCGAATGAAAAATCAGAATTTTAACAGTCTCGACGAAGCGATAAGCGCAGCAATTGTAGCCGAGGCAGAAAATATAGAAAGCCGGACAAAGGCTAAGCTATCACTAGGATTCGCTACGACCGAACAATGCGAAAACTGCTGTGGATATGGGCATAATGCCGGTGTATGCTGCAGTCAGCGGTTCCAAAGACAATCAATGTCGAGGGCCCGCTGGCCGGCAAAACACTGCCAACACTGCCAGAGGTCCGGGCACACCTTGGAAACCTGCTGGTTTAAAGACCAGCCAGCAAGACCAGGGGTCCCGCAGGACTTTGAGCAGCCAGCTCAAGCCTATAGAAACCAGCCTACGCAAAGACAAGGTCGAAATTGGACACAAACCAGACCTCCAATTTGCGAATTCTGCCAAAACATCGGCCATACAATTCAAGAGTGTCGGAAAAAAGCATATCAAGAGCGTATCAAGAGCCAGAGACTCCAACAGACTCCTCAAGTGCAACAGGTACGTCAGAAAGCCAACTTGTACCTAAACTTAGGAGAAATAAATAAGTCTCCCAGTGTCGAGCTATTAAGTGAAAGTTTCGAGAATCAAAAAGCTTTATTCATGGTCGACACAGGATCAGACATTAATATAATTAAAAAACAAGTAATATCAAGCAAAGTCATTATAAATACAGATGTAATTTTTCAATTGAACGGGATCACTAAAAGCTCTATTTATACTACAGGATACATCAAAGTAAAGATACTAGAAACAGAATCCGTATTCCACATTATTGAAGAATTACCGATAGAACAAGACGGAAATTTGGGCACAGAATATTTTAAAACCAGTGGAGCTAGCATTAATTATGCCAAATCAATATTGATTGTAAACGATAATATAATACCATTCAAACAATCAGCAGTGGTAATACCATCTAGGACAAAAACCACGATACCTATAAGAGTATCAAACACTGAAATCAAAATTGGTTTTGTCCCAAAACTGCAGCTTCACCCACAACTATATCTGGGGAACGCTGTAGTTACAAATCGAGATGGTATAGCATTCCTATACGCAATCAACGTTGGAGCGGAGGACATCGGAATCTAAATGCCAGCAGTTGAATTGCAATAATATGAAGAGGCACCACAGGATGAAGAAGCAGCTCACCAAAAACCTCAACGAGCCCAGCAAATTCTTGAAATATTACAAACAGATCATCTAAATCAAGAAGAACTTGCCAATGTAGAGGATATAGTAAAAGAGCACGCTGATAGATTTTATGTAGATGGAGACAGACTCCCAGCAACAAATAAAATCTACCATAGAATCATCACTACGGATGAGATGCCTGTAAACGTAAAACAATACAGGTATCCTGATGCATTAAAAAATGAGATCAATCACCAAGTAAATGATCTCCTGGAAAAAGGAATCATCAAGCATTCATCGTCACCATTTAACTCCCCCTTGTGGATAGTACCGAAAAAACAAGATTCACAAGGAAATAAATTATGGAGATTAGTGATTGATTTCCGAAAACTAAACGAAAAAACAATCAGCGATGCATATCCACTACCAAATATCACGGATATCCTGGATCAAGTGGGAAGTGCAAAGTACTTCTCCGTGTTTGATTTAAAATCTAGTTTTCATCAAACACCAATGCATCCAGAAGACAAGCATAAGACAGCATTCTCAACACCATTCAGGCATTTCGAATTTAACAGAATGCCTTTTGGACTAAAAAATGCTGCAGCTACGTTCCAGCGCCTGATGAACAACGTCCTAGACGGATTACAAGGACTGGAATTATTCGTGTTCATCGATGACATCGTAATTTATGCAAGCTCATTAAGAGAGCACGAAATAAAGGTCAATAGAATGATGGCAAAGCTTAGAGAAGCAAACTTATGCTTGCAACCTGACAAATGCCAATTTCTGAAGAAAGAAGTGGCATACCTGGGTCACATAATTACAGAAGACGGTGTAAAACCTGACCCAGCAAAGGTCGAAGCAGTCCAAAGATTCCCCATTCCAAGAACTGTTAAAAACATCAGACAATTCCTGGGATTGTGTGGATACTACAGACGTTTCATTAAAAACTTCTCTAAAATAGCTAAACCATTATCCGACCTGACAAAAAAAGAACAAAAATTTGAGTGGTCCAGCCAGCAACAACAAGCCTTCGAATTCCTAAGAAACGTGCTATGCGAAGAACCAATCCTACAATATCCTGACTTCGAGAGACCATTCAATATAATCACTGATGCATCTGGAACAGCAGTGGGAGCGGTCCTAAGTCAAGGAGAGATAGGAAAGGATCAGCCAGTAGCGTACGCGTCAACAGTGATGAATAAGCCGGAAACACAATATTCCGCAACAGAAAGAGAACTACTTGCTGTGATATTCGCAATAAATCACTTTAGACCATATATTTTCGGCAGAAAATTCTATCTAATTACAGATCACAAACCTTTAATCTGGCTAAACAGTCTCTCAGATTCTACATCGAGACTTATGAGATGGAAATTAAGATTGAGCGAGTATGATTATGAGATTAAATATAAACCAGGCAAGCAAAACATGAACGCTGATGCTCTCTCAAGAAATCCTGTCGAGGATATAAACGCTCTACAAATACATGCAAAAAGGCTGCATTCATCAACATCTGGGTCGAAAAAGAAAAGAAAGAAAAGAAAACAATGGCACCAATACCCCACTCGCCCCAGACAGACAACGACCACCTCGGAATCGGGAAAACACAAGAAGAAAAAGGAGTGGCATCAGTATCCCACTCGCCCAAGACAGACTACGACCACCTCAGAATCGGGAAAACATAAGAAGAAAAAAGAGTGGCACCAATATCCCACTCGCCCTAGACAAACAACAACATCAGAATCTAGGGAATTTAAAAAGAAAAAGGAAGCACACCAGTATCCAACTAGACCTAGACGGACAACTACAACGGAGTCTGAAGATCATAAAAAAAAGAAAGAATGGCATCAACATCCAAGAAGACCAAGGCCAGCAACCTCGTCAAGTTCACGAGATATTAAAAAGAGAAAAATTAGCCACAAACATTTAACACGACCACGAGATGACTCCACAGATGTCGAAGTAAGAAAAAGACACCGAAAAGATAAGGTACGAGGGAGAAGCCCATCTCAAGCAGACAACACATCAAGAAAAAGAATAAAAGAAGATTACACAAGCTCTGACGAATCTCAATATTATGAAACTGATGTATCTGAAGAGCCACCAAAACCAAGAAAACGAACAAAAATATACTCCTCTGAAGAGATCAGGAAGAGGAGAAAACCCAACGAACAACAAGTCACTGTGGAAGTACATCGACCTCCACAAGATAAAAAATACATCATATCGCAGAAACGACTCGTAGAAAAAGAACCAGTAATAGTTGGAGACGAGATAGAAGAATATAATGAAGAAACAATCATACCTAAACATATTTTCAGAGAACCACCCAAAATTGATTCTTCTTCAAGCATAAGAGAAAAATCTCGAATATTAAAAATAAAAATAAAAAAAGAAACTTCAAGTGATACCTTATCAGCACCGATTACACCCATCAAAATTAAGAAGCAAAAGAACCAATTACCTGAAATTAAACAAATGAAACCCAAATTAATTAGTAATAAACCAGTCATATTCAAAATTGAAGAAACCGAAGACCATCTATGGATGAAGAAAGATACAGCAATGGTATTTCTTAACAAGGAAGGACAACCGGAATATAACCAATCAAGACAGTTAATAGAAAATGAAAAAATAAAAATTTCTAAACCACAAAACAACATTACAGAATATAAAATTAAAAATAAACTCATTTTTGGAATATTAATTGAATCTAAAGAAAATTTACCACAGAAAATTAAAGCTCTTCATCACGTATTACTTCAAAAAGGAATCCAGGAGTGCAGCATGCCACATAAGCAAGGATTAAAAGCAATTCTTCAAATAATCGTTGCAGACTCAAATATCAATATCATCATCTGCAAAGGAACAATCCAAACTCCACCTAAGGATGAAAGAAGAAATATAATTAAAGAAAATCATGAAAGCACAGTTGCTGGACATAAAGGCACAAGAAAAACTTACCTCAGGATCAGGAACAATTATTATTGGAAAAATATGAAGAAAGAAATTACAGACTATATTAGATCCTGCATTAGCTGCCAACGAACTAAGTTAGTAAGGATGAAAAATAAGGAGCCTACGATTATCACAGACACTCCTTTAGACGCATTCGATAAGGTGTCCCTAGACATACTTGGACCCTTACCTATGACGCAAAAAGGATACAGTTACATCCTCACCATACAGGACGACTCCATCGCAGTTCCACTTGTGTCAGCCACATCAGAGGACATCGCAAGAGCATTCACTAACTCATTCATATGCCAGTTCGGTAGTCCTAAAGCTATCCTCACTGACCAAGGAACATGCTTTACATCCTCGCTAATCAAAAAGCTAGCCAAAATCTTCCACATCCAGACGTACCGTACATCATCCTTCCATCCTCAGTCAAACCGGTCCCTGGAAAGAAGCCATCACGTTCTGATTGAGTATTTAAAACACTACATCTCTAAACAAGAACACTGGGACGAATGGTTACAACAAGCAATGTTCTCATATAACACAAGCGTTCATGAGGGAACAAAATTCACACCTCATGAACTGGTATATGGAAGAAAAGCAAGACTACCATTAAAATTTACACCAACTGACACATTAGACACATATCTAGATTATGTAGATAAACTATTACAAAATTTACACAAAATTAGGCAAACAGCAAGATTAAATCTAGAGCAATCAAAGTATAGACAAAAATACTACTACGATAGAAAGATACGTCCGATCAATTACGAAACAGGAGAAGAAGTTATGTTACTAAATCCGCCAAGAAAAAGTAAATTACAAAAAGAATATACCGGACCGTATAAAGTTTTAAGAAACATAGAAAAAAACAACATAGAATTGCAAATAGGTCCCAGAAAGACTAGGATAGTTCACAAAGATCGACTAAAGAGGGCCTATCGACCAGTCTACAGCACTGATCAAAAATAAAAATCGATATGTCAATCTATATAATTTTCGGAAGATGCGCATGCGCACATGCAGAATTTTAAACCTACCGCCATATTGCGCAAAGAACGCTAAAAGTAAAGCACGCAAAAGGGACGCTACCAGACAAAATTGTAAAAAGAGAAAAAGAAAGAAAAAAAAAGAAGAAAAATTGTTCAAAAGGAAAAAGAGTAAGCATAGATGATAAAATTTAAGATTTTTAGTATCTTATAACAAATAATTTCCGTTACAGGAAAATGACCCACCAAACTACAAATATTACAAATATACTGTGCATAAAAGACTGCTCAATAGCTTTTGAGTACATTTTCAACCCAAGAATGGGTCGACTGTGTTCTGAGTGTGCAATAAAAATAATTCCGCAAGCTACAAAACATTGGTTCCACATTGGAATCCACCACTTCGTTTTAAGAGAAGAAGGGATAAAGCAATCTGCATGTATTTCATGCAGGCAAGAGATCGCTACCCTGTAACCAGCAATGGCCTGTAGCGAATGCAAAAACGCAATAAGCAATATGGACGAGGAATTATTGGAGACACACAACGAAGGTTACCTACTTCCAGCACACGAACCGGAAGTATTTTGTTTAAATCAAATTTATGAATAAATTTCATTAATTTAAATTTGTTATTATACTAATTATTTAAAATATATATAATCATTCATTGTTCTTAACAAATGGGTTCATTTATTCCAAAATACTACAAACCATTTACATTTTCAATTCGTTCGAAATATTTTTATTTCGTTCGATCTTTTAATGCGCAGAATCGCAAGTCCGCCATATTGGTAAAAGAAAAGATAGAAAGAGACAGAAACTAAGAGCGACAGAGAGAGATATAGAAAGCGACGCTGCGCACGCGCCGCTATATTCAATTCATAGAGAGCGAAAATGGTGAGACGCGCTGGTCGACGAGAAAGATTGAAAAGACTAAGAAGAGCTTTGAAACAATTTAGAGAGGTAGAATTATATCATCAACGATTTATTTCATTTACTAATTATTTCTTTTTTTACAAAAATCTCAAAGATATCGATGCAAGAGGAAGTTGACGTAGAAATAATACAACCACCACCACCATCACCACCACCACTACGATGAAGGTTAATTATAATCGGCGTTCCAGAATTTGACTGGAAAACCTACAGGAAATCAAAAAAAGATGACCCAAGAAGAGTACATGGAAAAATTACACGCTATTTCGGAATCCCATCAGCCTCTCCAAGAAACAGCGAGGAAAAATGCTGCTGCGCCCTGTGCAACCTAAAAAGACAAAACCACAGTCTCTTGAGGACAAGAGACAAACGCGCGGGGGAAGCTGTAACGACCCGATAACAAACGCAATACCTTTTTGATTTCATTTCTTTATTATAACTAATTTTTATATTTCATACAAAGTATTTTATTTAATTTTTATTGTTAATATTTAGTTTAATGTGTATAAAATTTTTGTAATAAATATTTTCATTTTCGCCGATAACTGAGTTTGTTAAATTCGTCGATAAAAGTTTAGTCGATAAGTCAGACGGTAAAACAGTTTATCGATAAATTGTCGACGCCTGACCGCGCATGCGCCAGCGCAACCCCAATAAACATACGGTGGAGTGAAATTCTAGAGCGGGGATGCTGGACCACCACGTGATGGGGAAAAACCCAGTTACCCCAAGAAACTCTATGTGGAAAAAAAGTGCCGACTCAGCAAAATCTGAGTATAAATAGAGGCGTTCCACACGGTTTCAACGCAGATCTTCTCTGACCACGGTCAGGAACAGACGATACTCTGAACAGTAGAGAAAAGCTTGCGCTGAGCGGTTTAGGCAGCAATAGAGCGCGAGTAGTAGCTTCATCCTTCTCTTCCATTGGTGGCGTGCAGTACTACGGATCAGTGGACCTCCTATCCACGGTACGCAACGTGTTACACAGGTGTTACGCTAAGCCAACACTCAAGTGTAAAGAGCTAGCGAGGAGCCGTGCTCCTTGAGACGGCCTGCGTCTAACACAGTTCTGGTATTACCAGAAACCGATTGCGACCTATAGGAAAGGTTAACTTGATTCCAATAGTTTTGCACAAACCTCTGGAATTTAGTTTCCATAGTCATTAATGAAAATTAAGCAGAGTATTGACTGTAATAGAAGACTAAGCCACGTTCGCGTCAGCGCTATCAATTATTATCGATAATTATTACAATTTATTACTAATTACTAATCATTAATTTCTATTTACATATATTAACTACTAATTACATATTTCTTATTGATTACACATTGATTACGTCTTCTAAGGGAACCGCTCTCCCTACAAGTCGGTGCAGTGACGTACCCATTCCGGGTCGTTACAAATGTATATTACATATCTAATGCAGATACAGTAATAATGATATTGTTATTTAATGTATATTACATATCTAATGCACATATAGTAATAATGATATTGTTATTAAATCTACATAGATCTGTATGCAGGAATCAGTATATTACATTATTTCTAATGTAGATATAGTAATAATGATATTGTTGTTAAGTGTATATTACATATCTAATGCAGATATAGTAATAATGACATTATTACTAAATGTGCATTGATCTGTAGGAAGGTATCAGTATATTACATTGTATCTATTGTGGATATAGTAATAGTGATATTGTTATTAAATGTACATTGATCTGTAGGAGCGAATCAGTATATTACATTATATCTAATGAAGATATAGTAGCAATGATATTGTTATTAAATGTATATTACATATCTAACGCAGATATAGTAATAATTATATTGTTATTAAATGTACATTGATCTGTAGGAAGGCGTCAAGATATTACATTATATCTGATGAAGACATAGTAATAATGATATTGTTATTTAATGTATATTACACATCTAATGCAGATATAGTAATAATGATATTGTTACTAAATATACATTGATCTGTAGGAAGGTATCTGTATATCACATTACGTCTGATGCAGATATACTAATAATGATATTGTTATTAAATGTACATTGATCTGTATCAAGTAATCAGTATATTACATTATTTCTAACGTAGATATAGTAATAATGACATTCTTATCTTTATATATATATTTCTTCTGTGTGTGTGTATGTGACTGAACTCCTCCTAAACATTTTTTGATCAGATGCTCAGTTTTCGAAATATATCGAGATATTTAAAAGTTCCAAAGCCGTACCAACATTATAAGCAAGAAGAAATACTGTCCCCCCTTTCTTTGAGGTAACTCTGCACTATTCCAAGTTGCATTCTCTATTTCCAGCTGTAAATGCCACTTCCAGCGCAGCTGTGCAGATGAAGAACGAGAAGAAGAAGAAATATCTCGGATATGTGCGTGACGCCCCTTTCCTTGGGGTAAATCTGCAAATATCTCGGAAGCGGTGCGGGCGATGGCAAAATGTTTAAAGACCTTTTGTGTAGGAAATTAAATTTCCTACTATTTATGATCTATGACCCGACAACTACGCACCTGATCAAAAAATGTCATAGAACATAAATAGTACGAAATTTAATATCCTGCAAAGAGGTCTCTTTACATTTTGCCATAGCTCGCACCGTTTCCGAGATATTTGCAGATTTACCTCAAGGAAAGGGGCGTCACGCACATATTCCGAGATAATTCTTCGTCTTCTTGTTCTTCTTCTGCACAGCTGCGCTGAAAGTGGCATTCACAGCTGGGAATAGTGAATACAGCTTAGAATAGTGCAGAGTTACCTCAAAGAAAGGGGCCACAGTGTTTCCTCATCCTTATAATGTTGGTGCGGCTTCGGATCTTTTAAATATCTCGATATATCGCGAAAACTACGCATCTGATCAATTAAAATAATTTTTAATAAATAAAAAATCCGACTTTAAAATGCACTAAAACGTATAAAATAATTTCCATTTCATTTATATCTGTATTCCACAGATATTAATACAATCTACTTAATCATTAAATAGGATACTAAATATATTTCAATGTTTTCGGAGGCGGCGCAAAATTTAAAATACCCGAACAAGCGGTGCTGCCAATAATGATTTGATTGTGGTATGGCAAACTTGGTAATTAATAAGTCGTAAGAGAAAAATCATAGGTCCGGTTGAAAACATTTGTAATTGTAACGATTGTATGAGAAATTGTCAGCACTCCTGATGGACATGCACTATACTGCAGTTCACAAGAGACCATACTTAACTCGCGCCGCTCACTAGGTCTGGAGAGATTTTTAATGACGTGTGTTATTCCCCTCTCCAGCTTGCTTCTTATTATACTTTGCGATCATATAAATGGTGGGCAGAAATATATGACGTACGATAACTGAAAACAGGTGATGATATTGTAAAGTTTCACGATGCAATGAAAATTCTATTATTTTCCGGAAAAAAATGATGTGAACGCAAGGTAAGAAGCAAGCTGTAAAGGGGAATCACACGCACTATTAAAAATCTCCCTAGACCTCAGTAGGTCACTAGCTGTGCGAGTTAAGTGCGGTCACTCGTGAACTGCAGTATAGTTAATTTGTAATGGGTATATTGATTCCCATTGAATATTGTTTACTTGAAATTATCAAATGGGTCATTTGTCACTGGTTGCCGACACCTGAACTAGGATCTTCCTAGTAGAGGAAAAGTTTTTAATTTTGCGCCGCCTCCGATAACTTTGAAATATATTTAGTATCCTATTTAATGATTAAGTAGATTGTACCAATAGCTGTGAAATACAGATATAAATGAAATGGAAATTATTTTATACTTTTTAGTGCATTTTGAAGTCGGATTTTTTTTTGTTAAAAATTATTTTATTTCACACTTTTTAGTGGAACGAGCAGTATTCGAAGTTTACTTGCAGGGACAAGTTTGAAAAATCGCGATCGGTATATTCCTTGGAGGGTAACCCTAAAGAATAGGCCTTTTATTATAATAACAATAGTTATTAACAATAAGAAGTTACATAAATTTTGGAAAATCGGATCATCGCGGCATGATCTACGAAATATGAAAACTTTCATCGCAATCGGTGCATTCCTTGAACCAGAACGTATTTTGCAATAATGAAAACCGTTCGAAATAAAAAAATGCGAAATGTTTTTATAACGGGACCAATCGGAAGACATATCCTACAAGTCGCAAAAGATTTCATTCCGATTGGTCCATCCGTCTCGGAGTAATCAGCGAACGCACATTTAGAAAAAAAAGTCGTTAGGAATAAAAAAGTGCAAAATATTTTTTTTACGGGACCAATGGGGAGATGTACTGTACAAGACGCAAAAAGTTTCATTCCGATTGGTCCATCCCTCTCTGAGTAATCGGCGAACGTACACCGCACGTACATGAAATAGCACGTTTTTTTGCAATAAAAAGCGTTCGGAATGAAAAAATGCAAAATGATTTTTGAACGGGACCAATCGGAAGACACATCCTACAAGATGCAAAAGGTTTCGTTCCGATTGGTCCATCCATCTCGGAGTAATCGGTAAACAAAGCCAGAAAAAAAAAATATACTCATCGAATTGAGTATCCTCCTCCTTTTCGAAGTCGGATAAAAATGTCATAGAACATAAATAGTAGGAAATTTGATTTCCTACAAAGGTGTCTTAACATTTTGCCGGAGCTCGCACCGTTTCCGAGATATTTGTCTTTATAATGTTGGTGCGGATTCGGAACTTTTAAATATCTCGATATATCTCGAAAACTACGCATCTGATCAAAAAACGTCATAGGACATAGATAGTAGGAAATTTAATTTCCTACAAACAAGGTCTCTTAACATTTTGCCATAGCTCGCGCTGTTTCCGAGATATTTGCAGATGTACCTCAAGGAAAGGGGCGTCACGCTCATATTCCGAGATATTTCTTCTTCTTGTTCTTCTTCTGCACAGCTGCGCTGGAAGTGGCATTTACAGCTCGGAATAGTGAATACAGCTTGGAATAGTGCAGAGTTACCTCAAAGAAAGGGGGGACAGTGTTTCTTCTTGCTTATAATGTTGGTACGGCTTTGGAACTTTTAAATATCTCGATATATCTCGAAAACTGCACATCTGATCAAAAAATGTTTAGGAGGAGTTCAGTCACATACTCACGTACAGAAGAAATATATATATATAAAGATAAGAATGTCATTATTACTATATCTACGTTAGAAATAATGTAATATACTGATTACTTCATACAGATCAATGTACATTTAATAACAATATCATTATTAGTATATCTGCATCAGACGTAATGTAATATACAGATACCTTCCTATAGATCAATGTACATTTAGTAACAATATAATTATTACTATATCTGCGTTAGATATGTAATATACATTAAATAACAGTGTCATTATTACTGTATCTGCATTAGATATGTAATATTCATTTAATAACAAAATCATTATTACTACATCTACATTAGAAATAATGTAATATACTGATTCCTTCATGCAGATCAATGTACATGTAATAACAGTATCATTATTACTATATGTGCATTAGATATGTAATATACATTAAATAACAACATCATTATTACTATATCTACATTAGATATAATGTAATATACAGATACCTTCCTACAGATCAACGTACATTTAGTAACTGTTCAGGATTGATGGAAATTCTGGAAGGATTGCGCTGGAAAATAATCTAACACTTGCCGGGTCGGTTTCACAAATTGATTTATTTGAGCCAGTTTTTTAAAAATTATGGTGAACACGATGACCTGACACTTGAGGGTGAAACGTACAATGATCCGCTTTGAATTTTACACGTAATAAATGAACCGTCTGACTGAGTTTCAGTTACAATGATTCGTCGTGAAGAATGATTTTACATGAGTCGAAACATATTGATTATTAAATTGATCTGTCACCTGCGTGGTGCTACATGAACAATGCTCTTACAATTTGCAAGCAGCGAGCTTCTCAGCGCCGTTAATTCTATTAATTCGGCCCGCTGCTGTGATGGTGCCCGTGATCTCGTGCGTGATCGACACGTGGTTGGCGGCTCACGTGTTCAATGAATTATCTTGTAAATGAACATTACCTGTGAATCCTGTCGCTTGCACAATCGCTGAGGATTCGTGAGTTCGTCAGAGAGCTGCTTTCGTGATCCCTTTTGGTGATCTGCACGTGAACACTTGTAGAAGAGCGAAAAGATTGATCTGCACGTGTGTTTCACTGTGATCGTTGATTGATAATGGCGGCGTTGCGCGCGAGCCGGCGAGAAGACCCATGCCCACGAGTTACCTAGATGGGCAACTCCCGATCGATAAATCGATCGACCGTGAGCGCCAGCATCGCTGAGCGGATTCTGAAACAGTAACAATATCATTATTACTATATCTGCATTTGATATAATGTAATACACTCATACCTTCCTACAGATCAATGTACATTTAATAACAATATTATTATTACTATATCTACATTAGAAATAATGTGTTCTCGGCGAGAATTAGAGTTTTGGGAAAAGGCGTGGATTCCGTCTTTTCAAAGACGTGGGCGTCGAGGAGAAGATGAACGACACAGATTAGCGGTCACTAATTGTGTATAACCTATAATTTTTACACAATGAGCCGTGAATTTAGCATTACAAAAATCACACTTGTGTTTTAATTTGGGATTACACGATTCACAGACTTCGCGGTGCAAGCGAAGCGGCGCGCGCTCGGATCGGTGGTTAGACAGCGCAGCAGTGATTACTTTTATGTATTTGGTGAAGACGGGATTATTGATCCATGTTACCGACCGAGATATTCGTACGAGTTTGAAGTGCGAAATTCGTACACGTACATACGTTATAAAGATGCAGGAACACCGTGGCCCCTTTCTTTGAGGTAACTCTGCACGATTCGAAGCTGTATTCACTATTCCCAGCTGTAAATGCCACTTCCAGCGCAGCTGTGCAGAAGAAGAACAAAAAGAAGAAGAAATATCTCGGAATATGTGCGTGACGCCCCTTTCCTTGAGGTAAATCTGCAAATATCTTGGAATCGGTGCGAGCTATGGCAAAATGTTAAGATACCTTTTTTGTAGGAAATTAAATTTCCTACTGTTTATGTTGTAGGACATTTTTTGATCAGATGCGTAGTTTTAGAGCTATGGCTCCAAAAAACGCGGAATTTCACTTCGAATCGTTTCCAATTTACGAAAATTATCGTTAAATAATGTCCAATGTTTATAATGATCACCCCGAACACCGGAAACACGACGTCGAGATGCCGCTTAACGCGCATATCACGTTTTCGTTATTTAACAATAAATTAACACAATATTTAATGAAAAACGACACAATAGCACTTCCGAACACATAATAAAAATGATTTTACCAAAAAACGCGAATAACTAAGCCGCTATCCACCGCGTTGAAAATCTAACCACGAAGCGACCACAAAAGACGTCCGCTCTCCTCGACGCGTCGAGCAGGAATCCAACCTTTTTTTTTTTTTTTCGTGGGAAATCTTACATAAGACCCCCCGCCACCCGTGGGTGAGGGCAGCGGGGGAGTGTCAGATACCTACTGACTAAAACCCCACGGCGACCTCCTCTGGCGTATGGCAGAGGCTCCGGAACCTGATTACTATAACTCCGGACCCTCCCACGCCGTGAGCTAAAAGCGCCCCTCTCCGGGCGAGTAACAGCTCCCCCAGCCGGCACCAGGGGTCGCAGCCGGTGCCGGCTGCATCGCGGGGGAACTGCGTGCAATGGCGGCCGGGCCCCCAGCCCGTACCGACTGCAGTCCCCACGCCTCGATCTCCTCACAGGCTACGCGGAGGAGCAACGCCCCGCCCGCCCGCGAGGAAGGTCGGGCGCTGTTCTTCGCTCCGCCGGCTTCCGGTGCCGGCTTCACCCCGGGTCGGCGTGCAATGGCGCCCGAACAGGGCGCCTGCGGCGTGCCAAGTTGTCCCCCTGTGGGCTGCGGTGAGCCGTGGCCGGTCACCCTCCAGGGGGACTCCCTCGGCTCCGCTGCCCCCCCTCCCTGCGGGGGCCAGCGCCACTCCCAGCGTGGGAGGGAGACGCTACTCTCCGCTCGGAGTCACCCGGCCACCCAGAGGCGGTCGGAGAGGGGCCTCCGATTGAGAACGGGGTCCCCACCGGCACTCCCCCGGGTCCGACCGGGGTCCGGGCTCATTTCGTCCGGGGCGGGAGGGTACACCGCGACCCCTGCCACCCCCACAAGAAACACCCCCCGTGAAATCTCCTCAGGAGGCGGGTGGGCACGCGGGCCCTCCCGCTTCACTACCCCGTCCCGCATCCGTCGCGCCGATGGGGCAAATAGCGAAAGCTGCCATCGCCCCCCGCACCCCTTATGGCGGCGGATCCCTGCCACGTCGTCGCGTCCCACGTCTGCGACCTCTCCTTGAGGGCCATGACCTCCTCGCAGAAGGTGGTAACTCGAGCCCTTCGGGCGGGCTGCCACTGGCGCCGGGCGTGCTGACACTCGGATCGGAGATCCGCAATGTCGCCCGACCACCAGTACACCGCCCTTCGGGGGGGGGGGGCAGGCGCTGGGCCCGGGGCATGGCGGTGTCGCATATTGCGGTTATCGCCCCCCGGAACCACTTGGCCTCCCCCTCAACGTCCACGACCGGCTCGGCCGGAAGAGCTGACCTGGCCACGGCAAGGGCTGCGGCCGTCAGCATGTCCTTGTCCAGCCTCCTCAGCACCCAGCGATACGCAGTGGCGGGCCACGCGCCGGCCGGGGGGCAGCGGGGAGGGAGTAGCCGAAGGTGATGTATATGATCACTCAGCGTCTCCCTCGCCGCCACCCTCCAATTTTGCACCATGCGCCCGGCCACAGGGGACGCCCAGCCCAGATCCATAATGGATTCCCCCAGAGCCCGAACGCAGGTGCTGGCGGAGCCCCTGTTCAGGAGCAGGAGCCCCGCCCCAGCCGCCCAGAGCAGTACCGCCCCTCCTCTCGCGTCGGTCCTCGCGGACCCCCAGGCTTCGGCCTTGGAGTTGAAATCCCCGAGGACCAACGTCGGCCGGATGTGGGAGCTAACCACAACGCTCCCCACCCGGTCCAGGAACTCCTCGAACCGCTCCAGGGACCAGCTGGGCGGCGCGTACATGCCCACCACTGCTACGCCCCCCCAGTCAACGGCCACGAAACTCCGCCCCCGTGCTAAGACATCGGCGGGCGTGGGGACGTGCTGACCCCCCAGGACGATGGCGGCGGACCCCGCCGCGTCGCCGAACCAGTTGGGTCGGTCCAGTTCGCGGTACGGCTCCGACACCACCGCAACCTCAATCTGCCACTCGGCCAGGGTTTGTAGCAAAAGGTCCTGCGCCCCGGCCGAGTGGTTGATGTTGGCCTGCAGGAAAGGACTCTTAGGCCCCATTGCGAGCCGGCTCCACCGCTGCCTCCACAGCTGCTCCTGCGTTGCTTGGGCCCGCTACCCCAGTGGGCGATGCAGCCGGGGACTGCTTCTTGCTCGTCTTTTTGGCGGACTTCTTCCGCCCTTTCTTCGCGGAGACCGACGGGCATCCTCTGGTCCCCATCCTGTGCCCCGCGGGCCGCCCTGAATCGGTGCACAGGGGGCACCGCGGCGGGGCCGTACAGCCACTGGCACGATGGTCCAGATCGCCGCAGTTGAAGCAGCGATCCGAACGATCGACCCCGCAGGGACACCACTGCCTGACATGTCCAGTCTCCAGGCAGCGGTAGCACTGCAGGGGGCGGGCCGCCAGGGCCTCAATCCGTGCTGAGGACCAGCCGACCCTCAGCCTTCCCGCGTCGACGACCTTGTTGGCTGCGGTGAGGGGGCACCACACACAGACCCTCCCCAGGCCACGGGGTGGGGCACGAATCTCCCCCCCTTGACCTCCTCCGCGGTGCAGGCTCCTCCGGTTGCTACCGCCGCTGCTACCTCCTCCCGGGTGACCAAATCGTCGAGCCCGATGAGGCGGATCTCGCCCATCTTAACTGGGCACGCGTTAAGGCTGGGCAGGTCGAGGAGGCGGCTAGCCAGGGCCGCCGCCTTTGCCGCCCACTCCGTCCCGGCGATCTCCAGGACGACACCGCCGGTGGCCGCGCGCCTGGGCCGGAGATCGGTGATGCCGATCTCCGCGAGATCGACCTCCTGCCTGGCACTCATCATGGCCTCACAGCAGGTGGTCTTCGCCCCGGGCGCGACCGTTAGCGTGACCACCGAGGTTTTGGGTGGGCGGACGAGGCGGGGCATCTTTGTGGCCTCCTTTGTCGCCTTGCCCCCCGCGGTTCCCTCCTTTCGTGCGGCCGGGGGATTTGTCGTCCCGGCCGTCGTCCTTCTCCCCGTCTTCTTCGCCGGCGGCGGAGGGGGGGGCCATCTCCACACCCTTCTTCGCCGCCGCTGCCTTCTTGGCTTTGCGGCCTATCACCTTGGACCACGCCTCAGTCTCCTGGCGGTGGCCCTCCTGGATTTTTGCCATCCTGTCGGCAACGAACGAGCCGGAGGAGGCCGTAGGTCGGGAAGGCGCGCGAGTCCCAGCCGCCCCCGAACCCTTTTTCTGGGGCTGCGGTGTTCCCCCGGATCTCGTGGGATCCCCGCGCTGTTGCCTCTGCCCGTTCCCCTGCCGTGCAGAGGTGGCAGGAGGGGGGCACCTGGCGGCGCCCGCCGGGGGGCGGTGCCGAGCCCGCTCCCCGACGAGCTCCCGCCGGAGGGCGGCCACGCCCCGCGCGACGAGGGCAGCGATGCCATCCATGAGCGCGGCCGTCCCCGACGCCCCGCCCCACCCCCCCTGGCGGCCGGGGGCTCGTGCTCGGTCGGGTCTTCCACGGCCCGCCCCCCTGCGGTGGCGGCAGGCGACGGTGAATGCACCGGGGCGGGGTCCCCCGTCTCCTCCAACGTGGTAGCCCTCCGACAGCTCCTCTTCGGCCGGGCCTCCTCCTCCAGCGGGGACGCCGGCCACGACGCCTTCCTGGTGCCAGGGGCGGCCGAGGCTTCTACCGCCGGGGTCCTCTCGCGCAGAGCTCGTTTACGACCGCCTCAACGTCGCGGGATGCCTCCCTGAGGGTACGGACACACGTGCCCTTGAGGTTTTTGGAGCACCCCGCGACCTTCTCGACCATTACGGCGCGGCACAAGCTCTGGCGAGGTGAGTTGGCGCACCTCCCGCGCAATTTCCTCCGCCTCACTCAGCATCAGGGCCGACCGGCTTGGCTAGCGGGGGGCCGCGCCGACTTCCAGCAGCTCCCTAGTTGCCTGGAGCTCCATCTCCTCCCGCTGTAGACGCAGGAATTCTGCTTTCTTCGCGGCAAGGCCACATAGTCCCCCGATGTTTAGGGGCGTCCCCTCTTTGCCGCAGCCGAGGTGCTGGGGGTGGTGGGCGGCACCGAGATCACCGACCTATCCGACTCCTCCTCGCTGTCAACCGGCTGTCGCCAGAATCCCCTATCAGAGGCAGCAGAAGGAGCCCTGCTGCCCCTGGTGGATCCCGCCGACATGGCTCGCGCCCTTCTGGCCCGAGCGGGAGCCGCGGCCCTCCTGGGCCTCGGCTGCGCCGTCTCCGCATCCCTCGCCGACCTGACCGTGTCAGGTTCTCGTGCCTGGTTTGTCATCGTTTCGTCCCGTCCTGCGTTTTGTTTTTGGTTTGTAGACTTTTCTATGTTCGTCCCAGGAGTAGGTCGGATCCTAGGTCCTCCCAGGCAGAGCCGCCTTACCTGGGTAAGGCAGATACACCCGGAGTTGGTCGCTAGCGACTGGTGCACCCACCAGCCACCCCTGGTGCTAACTCCAGGGGCGCCCTCCTCACCGGGTGCCTCAGCTTGGGGCTAGTGATTTTTGAAGAGATTGTCATCCTCGCAGGCCGGCCGGTTAACGCAAGCCTCCCGTTCCAGCGAAACGTGACCACTGGATTGCGGTATAATTGCTAGGGCACTCCGGGTTCGCTACCCGCAACAGACTGCCACGCAGCCTGGCCGCTGGAGAACTCAACGACGCCGCTGCAACCTTCATCGCCTCTCAGCCCTGGACCTTACCGCCATGGTAGTACCTTCCAGAATCCGAAGGCCGTAGCCCTAGGACCCCGCCGGCATCACCCCAAGTCCTCATTGAGGACATTCCAGCGGCAGCGATCGTCTCCCTTTCAGTCGCCTTGTACGACAGGCAGGGGTTACCGTGTCTGTATTCAATTCCCTAGTCACAGGGGAGGTTTTAATGGGCTTTCCTTCCCTTGGTGTTAGGTCCGCGGGAGCTATCGCTCCTACCCTCCATGCGCTACGAAGAGTGCATGACGAGCATTCCCCTATCCGTCGGGCGCCACGTCGGGGTATCACCTCCCCGCCTATCCTGGGTAACCAGGTAGGTCCGTGGAGCGGGAATCCAACCTAACCTAACCTTTTTTTTTTTTACGTTGGGGAAATCATCGAAAGACGCTCCCAGCCCTCCTGGGCAGGAGCCGAGGGTAGTGCCGGATTTTCACCGGCTAAAACCCCCACGGTGGCCTACGCTGTGTGTTGGGACCTCTGACGAACAACACCGGGGCCCAAACACCCATGGCGCGTTGACGCCGCCTTGCTCGGGGGAGGGTCTAGCTTTGGCCCTCCCCCTACGTGCCAAACTCCGCCGCCAGCGGGGGCCACACCCGATGACGGCACTCCTCGTGCCGCGTGCAATAGGGACCGAGGCCCCAGCCCCGGCCCCCTGCGGCCCTGCGGCCCCGCATAAGTTTCGCGGGGCTGCGCGATCGGTGTTGGGGGTTCTCTTCCTGGGGGTGACTGGTGTCCCCCCACAGAACTCCTCTTCAGGGGGAGAGGGTGCTCCCCCCATCCTCTTCTCCCCGTTGGAGGCGGTGGGCCTGGTATGTAACATCTTCACTGCCCACCGCCCCATCTCCCTCAGGGGGTCGCCCCCGACGACGCCCCCTCCTTCTTCTGCGGATGGAGTCGGTTCTGTCCCGACCCCGCTCTGCTTCCTCCTTCAGGGCGATGATCGTCTCGCAGTAATCGGTCACCGCCCTCCACTGATTCTCACCGGCCAGCATCTCTTTGACAAGTGCCGCCAGCGAGAGATCACCACCAACTTCGCACCGCAGGGCGTGACGGGCCCGCGCAAACGCTGGACAGCGCTCCAGGGTATGTTGTGCGGTGTCCCGCCCCGCCCCGCAGTGGTGGCATGCTGCCGTCCCCTCCGCCCGGATCCAGTGCAGGAACTCACCGAAACAACCGTGTCCGGTGAGCACCTGTGTGGTCATAAACGTGAGCCTTCCGTGGACGCGGTCCCTTCATTTCTTGAGCACTGGAAGGACCGCCCCGGCCACGCGCTGGGCGGTGGCGCCGCTCTCGACGAGCTCGCGTCGCCACCGACACAGGGCTCTCTGCCGGGCCTGGCGCCTAATCCTAGCAACAGCTTCGGTCATCTCTTCTGGCGGGATCCCGTCCAGACGAAGGGCACGCAGACGCCAGAAGACTTTGGCGTCACCCTCTGCGTGGAACTTGAAGGGGACAACCCCCGCCAGGGTCATCGCCGCCTCGTAGCGGATCGTGCGCTAACCTCTGATTACCCTCATGGCTATCTTCCTCTCAGCCCGGCGCAACAGTTGCTGGCCGCACCGGGAATCCATCGGAGCGTTCGCCCATATGGGCGCACCGTAGAGGGCCATGCTCCGCACGATGCCCACGTAGAGACGGCGAACCTTCTCGTTGGGCCCCCCGATCTAGTCTAGGGGCCAGACGACCAAACTGCTCCTCGAAGCGCCAGTGGCTGTCCAGATGGAGGCCCAAGTACCTGTGACCCTTCCCCACCTGGACGTCGACTCCACTCACATGGACCACCGACTGGGGCGGTGGCGCAACCCCACGCCGAGGCGAGTAAAACCACATCGCCTCGGTTTTGTGGGGAGCTAGCTGAAGCCCCAGCTGCCGGATCCCCGCGGCAACGGCAGCGACGCCAATCTCGGCGAGGCGGCTAGTCCTTTTCCACCCCCGACCGACGGCCAACACGTGCGTATCATCTGCGAAGCACGTGAGGCTCACACCAGTCGGGAGCTCGAGCCGCAAGACCGGGTCGTACCCCAGGTCCCAAAGTGTGGGACCTTTCGCAGAACCCTGGGGTACGCCACAGTCCACGTCCCTCTCGTGCATCTGGCCATCCCGGCCCCTGTACACAATCTTCCTGTCCCGGAGGTAGGCGCCGACGATCCTCTTCATGTAGGGGGGCGCCTTGTGGCGTATCAGCGCCCCCCTTATCGTCCCGCGAGGCAGGGTGATGAAGGCGTTGACGATGTCTGGACTAACGCCTAACGCCACCCTGCCCCGGGACGTGGCCGAGTCGCAGCGGGAGCGCATCGACTGGAATGCGTCCATAGTGCTGCGCCCCCGCCTGAAGCCATATTGTGACTCGGCCAAGTCGGCGCCCTCCTGGGACAGGTGCTGGACGAGGCGGGATACCAGAAACCGCTCGAACAACTCCCCCACCTCGTCCAACAGCACGATGGGCCGGTAGGCCGAGGGACTGTCGGCGGGTCGCCCATCCTTCCGGATGAGGACCAGCCGCCCCGTCTTCCACTATTCTGGGAAGACTCCATCCTTAATGCAGGCGCTTAAGAGGCGTCTCTATCTCGGACCGAGGACGCGTAGAGCCATCACCCAGGCACGGCCGGGAAGCCATCGGGATCCGGAGCAGTGTTTCGGGTCCCCATCCGTTTAATCGCCCCGGCCAGCTCCTCCTCCGTGACCCCCAGTTCGTCGGACCAATCCACCTCCTCGTTGTCGGGGGGAGGGGGAGTATTCCCTCTCTCGTGGGAACAAAGTGCCTACTACCCGTCCCAAAAACTGGGGGTCGAGGCTCTCCGTGACCGGGGGCGCCCAGGGCTTAAGCTTGCCCATCACCATTTTGTATGGGCGCCCCCATGGGTCCTTCTGGAGGGAGCCTAGGGGCTCGTCCCATGCCCGGGATTTAGACTCCCTGATGGCTGCCTGTAGGGCAGTCTCGAAAACTCGGTACTGCCAGTACAGATCCTCCTCCCTAGCTGGGTCGCGGAATGTCCTTCTTCTGCGGGCCCTTTGCCACTGGCGACGGGCTGCGAGACAATCTCGTCTCAGATCACCAATTTCGCCCGTCCACCAGTAGGCGGCCCGCCTGGGGAGGTTCTTGGCCCGGGGCATGGCGGCGTCGCACACCACCTTCATGGCTCCCCGGAACCATTCTACCTCCTCCCCAATGTCCGCGACCGGCCCGGCAGATGTTTGCAGCGAGGCCAGAGCGAGGGCTGCAGCCATCAGCTTGTACTCGTCCATCCTCTTCTGCGCCCATCGTAGTGGTCGTGGTCCATAGGGGCCGCGGGCGGTGGTGGTAAGGTCGAGGCGGATGTATAGATGGTCACTGCACCATACGCGCGGCCAGGGGAGTCGCGAAAGACAGATCGACTATAGACTCCCCCTGGGCACGCACGCAGGTGCTAACGGACCCCAAATTGAGCAGGTGGAGTCCTAGCCCCGCCGCCCAATTTACGACCGCCCTGCCTCTCGTGTCTCTCCTCGGGGAGCGCCAAAGTGACGCATGGGCATTAAAGTCCCCGAGGACTAGCACTGGCCGGGGGAAACAACGGGAGACAAAGTCCCCCTCCCGGTCCAGGTACTGTTCATATTGCGCGAGAGGCTATCTGGGCGGGGCATAGAGCCTCACCACCGCTATATCACCCCACAGCACGCCGACGAACCCACGGCCCCGTTCCAGTGGTCCGGGGTGAGGGGGTACTGCGGTGCCAATAATCGCCACGCAGCCGTCCTCGTCCCCGAATCAATCTGGTCTGCCGAGGACTCGGTACGGCTCCGCGGCCACCGCCAACCCAGCCTTCCACTCGGCCAGGGTTTGGAACATGTACTGAGCCCTGGCCGAGTGGTTCAAGTTGGCCTGAAGTATAGGGCCCTTGGGCCCCATACCTATGCTTTACGAGCCGCCTCCGCGGCATTTTTACTTGCCGACTTGGCAGGGGGATTTTTCTTGCCCCCGTTCTTCGACTCCGCAGGCTTGGTCCTTGATGCCTGTTCCTTCGGGGCTGTTCCTGCCCCTTCAACGGCACTCTTCTTCTTCCTCTGGGAGGAGGAGGGGGCACAACCTTTTGCCCCCAATCGATGCCCCGCTGGCCGCCCCCGGTCCGCACAGAGGGGGCACCGCGGGGTGGCGCTACACTTGCTGGCCACGTGGCCCGACTCTCCGCCCGCATAGCAGCGGTCAGATCTATCAGCTTCGCAGGTGAATCGCTGCCTAACATGCCCTCTTTCCGGTAGCCTTCCTCAGGCAGCGATAGCACTGCAATGGCCGCGGTGGTAGCGCCTGTATTCTGGCCGAGGACCACCCGACCAGAACCCTCCCAGAGGCGGATAACTTTTTGAGTGCCGCTAGAGGGCATCTCGCCCAGACAGTCCCCATCCTTTGGGGGGAGGTGCGAAGATGCGGGGGGCCTTCTGCTTGGCAGGTTGGGCCCCTTGCCCCTTAACCGCCGGTGCCGCCCCTCTCTTCTGCCCCTTCTGGGGAACCACCTTGGAGCTCTGTGAGGGTTGGGCCTTGGCCGCTGCCGCCTTCTTTTCTGCAGCTTTAGCGCGGCGGCCGACCACCGTCACCCAGGTCCCATCCGCCGTCCTCCGATGTTCATCGACAATCCGGGCCATTCTAGCCTCCACAAATGATGCCGGTTGGTCGGGTGCTAAGGAGGGCCCCGGCAACGGCTGCGTGGCAGGCTGGGTCCTATTCCGCACCCGCCTCTCAGCTTCCTTCCTCGATGCACTGGGGGTGGTCGCAGCCGCAGCTCCCCCCTTAACATGCTCCGCCCTCTTAGGCGGGGGCTGGACGGCTGCAATAGCGGCTTTGAACTCCGCCCGGAGCACCGACAGGCCCTTTTCGAGGAGAACCGCAAATCCCCTCATCAGGTCGGGCTCGAGGCCACCAACCTTCCCCTCCTCTTTTCCAGGTGCAGCAGCTGGGATTGGGACTTGCACCACGGGACATTCAGGCGGGCAAGACGATAAGTCGAAAGCTTCGACTGCGTCCATCCTCCTTTTCCTGCCCGCCTCTTCGCCAGATAACGGCGAGCCGGGCCTCGCCAACCTTTCGGATGGGCCGTGGCGTTCAGGCGCCGGCACCTCTGTGGCAGTGACCCTGCACGTAATGTCTGCCATGCTATTTTGCAGGATGTTGATTTGGGCCTCCTCGGCAGCCACTTGTTCCTCCCGCAGCTTCAGCTGTTCGCGAAGCTCCTTCACCTCTTTATCGGCCCTGGCAGGTGCAGCCCTGATTCCCGCTTACCTGTGGATGGCCTTAAGGTAGCGGGAGGTTATCCTCAGCTTGCGAACAAATGTCCGATTCAGCCCCTTGGAGACGCCCGCGACCTTGTCGATGTCGCGACGGAACTTCAAGGACTGCGCAATAAGGTCGCGCGTGGGGACTTTACGTCCTCCGCCAGATCCTCAGGGTCCTGGAGGGACCTGCTACCCCGACTCGGTTCTATGGGTTCCTCGTTAGGATCGAGCAGCCTCCTCTCCTCCAGCAGGTCAAGTTCGCGACGCTGGACATCCAGGACTCTCTGCTTAGCCGCCGCGAGCCACACGTACTGGCCCGTGGTCGGCGGGCGACCCCTCTTGCTCGTGCGCCGTGCCTCCAGAGATACTGCCGAGGAGAGTGACTTGTCCGAGTCCAAGTCCACCTCACTCTCTCTGGATGCGGGGGCATCAGTGGCGGCCGGGGAAACTCCGGCCCCTCCTCGTACCGGCCTCAGAGGAGGCCACTCCACATCCGCCCTAGTTAATCGGACGGATAGGCGGCGCGCATCCGTTACCCTGCTAGTGCTGGGCTGCGCCATATCATCCGCTCCCGTTTCCCGTCTCGCGTCCTGTTGAACAGCCGCAGTCGTCATCGGTACGTCCCGCCCAGTGTTTGTTGTTGTTGTTGGCGTTTTTAGTTTCAAGTCATCCATAGTGTTCCCACGAGTGGGTCGGTCTGTGGGTCAACCCGGGCAGAGCCGCCTTACCCGGGTAAGGCTAGTACACCCTGGGTTGGCCGTTAGAGACTGGTGCACCCATCAGCCACCCCTGGCGCTGACTCCAGGGGCGCCCTCATCACCGCGTACCGCAGCTTGGGGCTAGAGATTTTTTATAGCGGTTCTCATCCTCGCGGGCCGGTCAACAATGGCAAGCCCCCCGTTCCAGCGAAACGTGACCACTGGGTTACGGTGTAATTGCTTGGGCACTCCGGGTTCGCTACCCGCACCCGACCGCCACGCAGCCTGGCCCCTGGAGAACTGAACGACGCTGCAGCCACCTTTTCGCCTCTCCGACCCAGGCCTTACCGGCAAGGGAGGCCCTGCCAGGATCCGTAGATCCCACCGGCATCGCCCCGGGTCATCTGCGAGGCTACTTCGACAGCAGCAAACGCCCCCCTTTCAGTCGCCCTGTACGACAGGCAGGGGTTACCGTGTCTGTATTCTATCCCCCAGTCACAGGGGAGGTTTTGATGGGTTTTCCGTCCCTTGTTGATTGGTCCGCGGGAGCTATTTTATTTCACTCCTACCCTGCATGCACTCCGAAATGTGCATGGTCAGCATTCCCCTATCCGCCACCTGGAGACGCGCCACGTCGGGGTATCACCTCCCCGCCCAGCCAGTACACTTGGCCAGGTCCGTGGGTCCCCCTGAAACCTTCTTTTTTTTTTTGGTTCAGTTGGAAGAAGAAATGCGTTTGCGCACGCGCGGGTTGTTTCCCTTTTCGTCTATTCGGCTAGATGGGACCCGGGCAGTGTAGGACTCATGTCCGACCTGAAGGGGCAGCCTGGCGCCCGTGAGGAGAGGGCAAACCCAAAGAGGCAACGCCAGAAGGGGGCAACCTGGCAACCCAACCCTTAAGGGTTGAGTTTAGCCCAAGAGTAGGCCACAGCCCTGAAGAGGCGACCTAGACGGGCAGCCCAGAGTGGGCACTCCCGAGGTCGGACATACTACCCACTAAAACCTCTCCCCTAACGTGGGCCGCCGGCACCTTTTCACTCGTTAGAATTCACAAAGGAATACCAGCGTATAGCCACAACGACGCTTCGGCACTTCAACGCATTTCGCGTTATTGCGGTCGCCCGCAAAAACGCCATGCGCTAGGCACATGGGGCATCTGCGGATCCACGCCGTTGCACCTCCGATCCAGCGGTAGGACATTTTCAACCTGTACGGTAAGGCACAGGATTTTTCTTCGGCCACGACCAGGAACCGAAGTAAGCCTATTCCGGGTGGTCGCGCCATGTGTTCACCTGGCAGGGCAGGAGCTTGCTCTTCGACACGGCCAGGAACCGGGACATCGTATCTCCACGGCTGACCGTGTCCATCTTCGTCCACCATGGTTGGTTGATAATGATGATGTGGCTTATCCTAGATGTCATCACGCCCACCTGACCTTCCACGAGGACAGGCCATTTTTCTTCAGCAACGATTGGCACCGCGGGGACATCTTCCCGGCGTGACCGCGCCACCTCTTCGCCTGCCTAGCACCATTGCCAGGACAGGGGTTCCTCTTCGGCCACGACCAGGAACCGGTGCTCCTGCTCAACGGGTGGTCGCGCCATGTGTTCACCTGTTTTAACAGGGCTTCCTCTTCAGCACAGCCAGGGTCCGGGGCGAGTCCTTTCCCCGGTTGACTGTGCCACATCTTGGTAGGCTGCAATCCTCGATGCCCTGTCCCATACATACTTTACACACACACACACACGCTCATGACAAGCATAGCGCTTCGAGTAGCGCTTCGAATGCCCCAAATATGCAACGATAAATAATGAATAAATAATGAGTAAAGAATAAATGAATAAATGAATGAATGAGTGAATGAATAAATAAATAATGAATAATGAATAGGAATTAATAAGCACCTGAAGCCCTTGAATAGAATAGAGGAGCCCATACATCCAATAACAGCTGTCATAATAAGCATACTAAAACTAGTTGAATCAAATCACAAATACAACGGGAAATAAATATATATATGCATCTAATGCATCTAATGCAATAGAGCAGTTGATGAATAGTTAACAGTAAAAGAAATAGTAAGCAATATGAGAACGTGAGAAAGTGTGAAGTAAACATAAGTAGTATTGCACGCAAGCAGGCAAGCGAGCATATGTGAACTGGACATAAGCAAATGACCAACAAAACCTCCAAAACCTGAAACGTCAAACATACATACATACAGCCGAGCAGCCAATTAGCAGAAGAGGAATATTTAACATTCAACACTAGCGCACAATATAATCACATAAAATTAAACTCAAGATAAACCATAAATTTGAGATGAAATAAACCAAGGATGTGAACCGTAAAGTAAAATAAAGTCGCCAGACAGATAGCAAATAGCAAGCCAGCCATGAGAGAAGAGAAGCAAACATAACATAACATAGAATGCTACTAATTATTATCAGAGGTAAAGGTAAATAAGGTACCGTATAAAATATAGAATATAGGGTATAACCAGAAAGTAAGCTGGGAAGAAAATAAATAGGTGAGCGTAATGTAATACTAATGATTGAAACCATTCATTGAAACTATTAAGTTACTTAAATTTACTTGCAGGAACATTTACGCGACCTCAACCTCAACGTAGTTGGCAAGCGAACATGATGGAGTACAATCAATGATCAAATGAAGGCAATAAAATACAATTAGAAATTATTGCGAGCAAATCATCAATAAAGATAAGTAGCAACATATACCTCATAATGAGAATAATAGGAAGAGACAGAACTGTTAACATCAGAAATTAACCATAGTATTAAATGTAAAATGTAACATAATCCTAGTCTATTTGCAGGAAGCCCTAACGCCAGCCAATGGAAGTGGAGGTAGAGTGTAATTAACGGATAACAGGAGAAGAGAATACCCATCTGATCTAATATGGGGAGCACATGAGACCTAAATCGGCATAAACCATAAGGCAGATCAAACAATTCAAATAGTTATAAATTGAGTAGATTAGATTGTTACTGGATTATAATACCGCTCCGAATAAGTATGGGGTTAATATTAATACTGATACAGGTAAGTCGATGCAATACAGCGCGTGGTGAAAACTAATCAATAATAAACAATCAATAACAAACCCCACATACATCCATATTACTACTAAATCATAATATAAAGGTACAAGAAAACTAAACTACACTACAATAGATCAAAATTACTATGAACATATGTGTATATATAATATGTAACGAAAACACTCCAAATATAATCAATTTAATAAGTATACTGATGTAGATAATTAATTAAACTCCTCATACCATAGTCAGTTTAAATGATGCAGTTCCATTAAACCCCCTTTAATACCAATTAATAGAAAAGACATATAGGTGCTAAACCAAGCCAGACACTCCTATAAGAAAGTCATATGAGATCCACGGTCAAGAAATTCAAAGAATTTAAGGAACCATAACGCATATATCTAAGTATAGAAAACCATAAAGACATTGTATCATGCAGGACGGACTACCGAAGCGTATGCCTCCCTGAACACCAGCCGTATTAACCAATACTGAACTAACACTTTCCAAATCAGAATCAAAATCAGAATCAGAATTGTAATTAAGAAAGGGTAATTAATGTACAAAAGATTGCATAAAGTACCGTAAGTATTCAAAATACACAGATTCACAACTGTCACAGCTGCACTAGAATTGAATTAAACATAGTATGCAAAACATTATCCTGAGGGGGGGTACGAAGAGCTACAAAAGAGCAGTGAATAATATTATAGGAACATGGAATGTAAAACGTAACACTTAATTGAAGAAGAAGTCACTGAAACATGTCAAGTGACCAAGAATAAAAATAGGAAAAGAATAAGCATAGTGAATAGTGAACGGCGAACAATAAACCAATGTCGTTACACGTCATTCATATCTAAATTGCTAAAGGATATATAATACATCTTATAGTCTACAATTAATTGACAATGCCCGGGAGCCCAAACAACCCCCGAAAGCTTAGAAACAATGCGTGATACTACAAGAGGAACTAAGGAGCTAAGAACTAAGAAACAAGAAATCAGAATCAGAATCAAACCCACCCTTAAAATATGCAAAGGGATTATAAACGCAATATACGCATATGATATAAACTCATTAATCCATCCAATCCAGATAGACTCTTCTAAATTCCATAATACAAGACCCATTAAACTAAGTCAAATAAATATAACCGCAAATATAATCGCATATATAATCATCACAGATATAACCACAGCTATAATCACAGCAGGTAAAATAAAGCAGACACATATTAATAATCTGTATCAAGTAATTTAATTCAATGCAATTCGATATGGCATATGCCATTGATAATTACTCTGTACATTTACTTACTCAATTATAATAATATAATGGAATAGAAAGTTAGGAAATTATATAATAATAATGGAATACAATACAATTTAATACAGCATACTGGTTAAGTATAGCCTAACATAGCTAACTAATATAGCTGAATAACTGGACACAATCCAAGGTCTAAAATAATAATACTATAATATAACATATAATATATTCAATGCCTAAAATGGTCACAGATTGAACGCAGGCTGAACGCAATTGAACGTAGATTGAACGTAGCTTGGATGTAATAACATTAATAACATAAATAAAATAATACAATATGATCATGGTATAATACAATACAATAACAATACTATAATACAATATTATAACATAATACAATATAACATAATGCAGCATATAATATATAATAGTAAGTAATATAAATGCACCGAATGCATAAAATGCGCAAAACGGAGCTAATGATACCACATCAACAAATACACTGCAATTACACTACAATACAATACCTGCGAGCGTAGCACATTAGTACGCGCACTGTCACAGCAATCACATCCGCACGAATAAATTCAAAATTTAAATTAGAAAATTCAAAATTCAATAATTTCAATAAATTCAATTCAATTAATTAATTAATTCAGTTCAATTGACACTTATCACTTAACACTTCGTATCACATCACATCATAGATGAACGATGACCATGTCGACGTCAACTAAGGTAGGAACCCGGAGAAAGTAAAATAAAGAGCGCGACCATAAACCATAAAGAACATAGATACCTAGTGTTCGAATTCCCTAGTCCATACCATAATGATTATCGACCATCAAATTAACCACCAAATCATCAAATTAATCAACTAATTATACAGAATATATAAACGTTCAAAAGCGAAAAGCGGAAATAAAAGCGAAAATACTTCAATAACTTTCAATAAATCACCGCGATGAAAACCACAGGTAAGGTACCTACGAAAGATAACGATAGCAAAACGGATCGTAATAAGTAAAGCATGCAATACTGCCCGAAGATAAGCCGTAAAGCTATCCCTAGTCGGTAACCAACCGCAGCACCAGAGATATTACCAACCGCAAATATTCCTTCCACCACATAATACTCGGCCGCTCGCTCCGTAACGGTTCCGTAACGGTTATCCACAGACCAATTATCTGCCGCGCAGCAATTACGTACCGCGCGCCAGTTACCCGGTACACACAGTTATCGACTGCAAAACCATCCATCGTGCAGCCGCGCAATGCTAGGAATCTACACTTACCATCAAACTTATCATCAAAGATAAGGCTGATATACAGTACTTTCACGAAGGTATAAAGCACACGAACATCAAATCAAGCTTCCAGACAGATCAAGATGGAGGATAAATCAGTTAGTAAAATTAATACTACGGTTATTTATTATATATAAATATGAATCATACGTTTGTAATAGGGTGGAATGAAATAAATATAAATTACATATAAATTACAAATTACAAACAATAAGGAAAAATAAAATGAAATCAAATGAATCAACCCGAATAAGATCCACAGATTGCGCCGATTGCAGGACACACTGTATTACTACATATCGCGCAGCAGAAAACGGATTATACAAAACAACAGAACAACAGAATCAGCGGAATCAGGAATCGCCACAGAACGAAGGGCCGAATAAATAAATAGAATAAAACATTTAACTTAGACAAAATCAACCAGTAAAGTCAAACAACGTCAACAACGCATGCGATCAGGAAAGTCCCGTGAGCCCAATAAAAACAACTCTCGGTCAAATAATATTAGTTAGTAAAATAAAATAATAAATCAATGAAACTAGAATAAATCATGGTAACAGGCAACCAGCAGAAATGAAATATGAAGCAGAAATGAATCAATAAATCAAGAAAAATCGAATCAGATCAATGTATAGCTTTAATCAGTCAACATCAAAATGAAGGAATGAATGAATAATAAATGAATGAATGTAAGTAAACTGAATGCAGGTAAAACAGCTAAGGATATTCACAAATTGGGAACTACAGAAAGTGTGTAACGCGCAACATACGTAACCAACATAACCGACATAATGTAATGTAATGTAATGAAATGTAATATAATGTAAAATAATAAATACAGCAAATGAGTTATATTCCAACTAACTATAACCGTAGGCCTTATTGGCTCAATCCCCCCTACTTTATAAATCATAGATTATACGGTTATAAGTCATAGTGTTCGAAAATGCGTTGATTTCAACCGACGCCACACGAACCGCGGCAGCACTCTTCAGCGCGACCGGCAGCCACCTTGGATGCCGGTCAGGCTGACCAATCACCGAGCTTGTCGCCACCGGGAAGAAGCCAACGGCTCTTGCTACGACGAAGCCGGTGGTTCGGCCATTACGGTTTTGTATCGTTACGGTAAACACGTGCAGTACTGATTCCAAAAATTTCTAGTACAATTAACGAATTTCGATTCTAAAGAACTCAGCATCGCAACGCGAATTCTGTGCCGACGGCCAACGCGAACTCGCGGTTAATCTAGTTCGTGCAAATCCACGAAATTAGTAGAATTTCGTGGTGACCACGTGTTGATTCAACACGTGGTTTTAATACAGCGCAATCTCAATCGCAAATTCTCCGCGACGCGAGTGAATCTTCACGATCTACGATCATCATTAATTCGTGCAACGCACAATTTATAGTAAATACTGTACATAGTGTATTTGTGCCTGTAAATATACATTGTTTGTTTTGCGCAATCTCAAGTGCATTCATTTTCAATTGCCGTCTCACTGCCGATCCTACATTCCGAACCGGTTCTCAATCGCAAGCTCAAGACCTCCTTACAATCTCGAACACTTTTGAACACATAGATTGCAAATTGTAAATTGCAAATTGTAAATTGTAAGCGATTGCGTCCATACAAATGCAAAAGAAATAAAAATTTACACCGAAAGATGTATAAGGATAAATCAAAGCACGCCTCGCAAGCATCCAAGTTTCCGCCACGCGCGCAAATCCGGCCGTAAATAAACAGGCTTGTATGCACTCTCGTATAGGGACTTTCCAACAACCAGGCAACTCGGCAGCATGCATCGATTCAGAGAAAAGAAGAGAGATCCATATTGGGGCCTTGCAAGACAACATAATCGGCCAGCGTCGTCGCTCCAAACGACAATAAACAGCCGTTCAAAACGAACGTCTTACCGATTAGGTAAGGAAGAAGAAACACTGTGGCCCCTTTCCTTGAGGTAACTCTGCACTACTCCAAGCTGTATTCACTATTCCCAGCTGCAAATAACTTCCAGCGCAGCTGTGCAGATGAAGAACAAGAAGAAGAAGAAATATCTCCGAATATGTGCGTGACGCCACTTTCCTTGAGGTAAATCTGCAAATATCTCGGAAACGGTGCCAGGTATGGCAAAATGTTAAGAGACCTTTTTTGTAGGAAATTAAATTTCCTACTATTTATGTTATATGAGATTTTTTGATCAGCTCCGTAGTTTTCGAGATGTATCGAGATGTTTAAAAGTTCCGTTATTACTATATCTTCCTTAGAAATAATGTAATATACTGATTGCTTCGTACAGATGAATGTACATTTAATAATAATATCATTATTACTATATGTGCATTAGGTATGTAATATACATTTAATAACAATATCATTACTACAGTAGCTGCATTAGATATGCAATATACATTTACTAACAATACCATTATTACTATATGTACATTAGAAATAATGTAATATACTGATTCCTCCATACAGATCAATGTACATTTAATAACAATATCATTATTACTGTAGCTCCATTGTATATGTAATATACATTTAATAACAATATCATTATTACTATATCTGCATTAGATATGTAATATACATTTAATAACAATATCATTATTACTATATCTACGTTAGAAATATTGTAATACACTGATTGTTTCATACAGATCAATGTACATTTAATAACAATATCTTTATTACTATATCTGCATCAGATATGTAATATACATTTAATAACAATATCACTATTACTATATCAGCAGTAGATATGAAATATACAGTTAATAACAATATCATTGTTACTATATCTGCGTTAGATATGTAATATACATTTAATAACAATATCATTGTTAGTATATCTACATTTGATATGATGTAATATACAGATTCGTTACTACAGATCAATGTACATTTAATAAGAATATCAATATTTGTATATCTGCATCAGATATAATGTAATATACAGATACCTTCCTACAGATCAACGTACAATTAGTAACAATATCAGTATTACTATATCTTCATTAGATATAATGTGGTATACTGATTCCCTAATACAGATCAATGTACATTTAATAAAAATATCATTATTACTATATCTGTATTAGATATGTAATATACATTTACTAACAATATCCTTATTACTATATCTACGTTAGAAATACTGTAATATACAGATTGCTTCGTACAGATCAATATACATTTAATAACAATATCATTATTACTATATCTGCATTAGATATGTAATATACATTTTATAGCAATATCATTATTCCTATATCTTCATTAGATATAATGTAATATACTGATTCCCTCTTACAGATCAATGTACATTTAATAAGAATATCATTATTACTATATCTACACTAGATATAGTGTAATGTACCGATACCATCCTACAGATCAGTGTACATTTAGTAACAGTATCATTATTACTATATCTGCATTAGATATATAATATACATTTAATAACAATATTATTATTAGTATATCTACATTAGATGTAATGGAATGTACTGATTCCTTACTACAGATAAATGTACATTTAATAACAATAGCATTATTACTATATGTGCATTAGATATGTAATAAACATTGAATAACAATATCATTATTGCTATATCTGCATTAGATATGTAATATATATTTAATAACAATATCATTATTACTATATCTGCGTTAGATATGTAGTATACATTTAATCACAATATCATTCTTAGTATATCTACATTAGACCTAATGTAATATACTGATTCGTTACTACAGATCAATGTACATTTAATAACAATATCATTAGTACTATACCCACATTAGATGTAATTTAATATATTGATACCTTGCTACAGATCAATGTATATTGAATAACAATATTATTATTACTATATCTATATTAGATATAATGTAATATACTGACACCTTCCTACAGGTCAATGTACATTTAGAAACAATACCATTATTACTATAGCTGCATTGGATATGTAATATACATTAAGTAACGATATCATTATTACTGTATCTGCATTAGACATGTAATATACATTTAATAACAATATCATTATTACTATGTCAGCATTGGATATAATGTAATATACTGATACCTTCCTACAGATCAGTGTACATTTAATAACTATACAATTATTACTATATCTGCATTAGATTTGTAATATACATTTAATAACAATATCATTGTTAGTATATCTACATTTGATATAATGGAATATACTGATTCCTTACTAGAGACCAATGTACATTCAATAACAATATCATTATTGCTACATCTACATTAGATATAATGTAATTTACTGATTGCTTCTATTAAAAGGGTATGGGTTTGTTCAGGAATGATGGAAATCCTGGAAGGATTGCGCTGGTGAAATAATTGACACTCACTGGTTCGGGTTTCACAAACTGATTTATTTGAGTCAATTATAAAAATGAAGTGAACACGATGATTTATCGATAACTTATTGATTTTTCAATGATCCACTTCGAATTTTGATATACATAGAGGAAATGAATTGTCTGATCTCGTGAACAATGCAATGATTTTACATGAGTTAATACATATAGATTATTATTTTGATCTGTCACCTGGTCTGTGGTAATTGAACAATGCTTTTACAAATTGCGAACAGCGAGCTTCTCAGCGCCGTTAATTATATTAATTCAGCCCGCTGCTGTGATAATGCCCATGAGCGTGTGCGTGATCGGCACGTGGTTGGCGGCTCACGTGTACAATGAATTATGTGTAAATGAACAATACCTATTGATCCAGTAGCTTGCACAGGTGCTGTGGATCGTGATCTCTTCACTGAGCGTGGTTGGTGATTTTCACAGGTGAACTGCACTTGAACAATTTGAGTTGAGCGGAAACAGATTTGCACGTGTGATTCGCGGTGATCGATGATCAATAATGGCGGCGTTGCGCGCGAGCCGGCGAGAAGACCCCTGCTCACGCGTTGCCTAGATGGGCACTCCCGATCGATAAATCGATCGACCGTGAGCGCCATCATGGCTGAGCGGATTCTCAAACAGGGTGAAATATATACTATATATATATATATAAGAATAGGTTTTAATATAAGATACATTTATTACACGTGCATCCCATGCGTGAGATCGAACAACATACGATCGAAGAGCAAGTCCAGAATCACTCCATACACACCGAGGTCGCAGCGATCACACTCATTAGGGCGAATATCTAACACTCCCTCTATCGATGGGCCCGAGTTGACATAACCCATGACAAGATATCCTATAAGCTACCTTAACTTATTTAAATTCAACATGTCAACACAATTGTTTTGTTTAATCTTAGGTAACGCTTTCGTTAACGTATCTGCAATCATTAAATCTGTTGATATATATTGTATATTAATAATACCGTTTTCTTGTGCTTCTCGCGAAATATGATACCTAATGTCTATATGTTTACTTTTACTGTGATATACGCAATTTGAACTTAGCTTAATTGCACTCTGATTATCACAGTACACAATAGTCGCACCTTCAATGCAATTGTCGAAGCACATATGGTTCAATAATCTTCTTAGGTATATAACTTCTTTGGTTGCTTCAGACAATGCAACATATTCTGCTTCCATGGTTGAAGCCGCAACAGATTTTTGTTTCTTCGTTGACCAGCTGATTGGACCACCACCCAGGATAACAACAGTTCCAGAGCAGGATCTCCGGTCTTCAATGTCACCAGCCCAGTCAGCATCACAGAAAGCTTCCATCTTTCGATTGTTCCTTTTATAAGTTATCCCGTAGTTCATAGTATTCCTAATATATCTTAATGCTCGTTTTGCCATCTTCCAGTGGATTATACATGGGTTTGAGCAATAACGGCTCAAAACACTTACTATGTAGGACAAGTCAGGCCTTGTTGCGTTTGCCAAGTAAACAAGTCCACCCACTAATTCTCTGTATGGACAATTTCTCATTTGTTCCTCTTCTTCCTTTGTTTGAGGCTTCATATCCTTTGTTAGCTTTAGACCATATTCCATCGGAGTTGAAACAGGTTTTGAGTTTTCCATACCAAACTTCTTTAATAAATCACTTGCATACTTTTCTTGAGTCAGTCTCATACTTCCTGTTGTACCTTCTCTTACAACATTTATACCAAGGATGTTACTTAAAATGCCTAAGTCTTTCACTTTAAATTTCTTACTCAAAATATCTTTTATGGCAACTATTTCATCCAAATCCTTTGATGCAAGTATGAGATCATCCACATATATTATTATGATAATTTTACATTTTCTACCAGAGCTCACATAAACACATGGATCAGTTTCAGTTCTTTTAAAGCCAATATTTTGTAAGCATTCATTGATTTTATTGTACCATTCTCTTCCAGCCTGTTTGAGGCCATATAATGGATTGTTAAGTAAACAAACCTTGTCTTTATTTTTAGGATCAATAAAGTTCTCTGGTTGATTCATATATAATTCATCTGACAGGTCTCCTTGAACGTACGCAGCAACCACATCCATTTGATGTACATGCATAGCATTTTCAACTGACGCAGCAAGGAGAGAGCGAATGGTTTCAAGTCTTGCAACTGGTGCAAAAACCTCCTCATAATCAACCCCTTTTTTCTGTTGATGACCACCTGCAACTAACCTAGTCTTATAGCGGTCAATACTGCCGTCTTGGTTATACTTTATTTTAAAAACTCATCGATTTGGCAACACTTTTTTATTTTTAGGACGATTCACTAATGTCCATGTGTTATTTTCCATTAGAGACTTATGCTCAGATTCCATGGCGGTGAGTCACAATTCTCTATCTTCACGTTCCATCACATCTTCCACAGTTTGCGGTTCTGACGATGATGGATTTCTTACATCCTTCACTGTGTTGTAGCATTTTTTAGGTCTTCCAAGCTTTCCTGTTTTAATCTTCTTTGGTCTTCCAGGCCCTCTTTTTAGAATCGTCGCTTCTGATATGTTTTCACTAGATTCTCCCTCTGAACAAGTTTCTTCGATATCATCGCATTCATCTGGAGGAAAGTTGGTAGGGATGTGTGCAAATTCCTCTTCATCGTCTAATGCAGAATCTGATGGAGTTTGATTATTGTCACTTTGGTTTTCTTCATTCAATTTTTCATGAAACCTAACATCACGTCCCTTTATGACAGTCTTCGTTCCTGGTGACCAAAGTCTATATGCTTTAGACTCAGGTGAATATCCTACCAAAATATATGGTTTTCCCTTTGGATCAAACTTACACCTTCTTGGTCCTTTCTCCAGAGCTATCACTTTACTTCCAAAGATTCGCATGAATCCAACATATGGCTTCACGCCTGTCCACATTTCATATGGAGTCACATTGTTCAATATTTTTGTAGGGCAACGATTTCTAATAAAATTAGCTGTATTTATTGCCTCTGCCCACAAACTTTTAAGAAGATATTGTTGCGCCGGGGAGTGGAGCTCGCGCTTTCCATAGTTAAATGAATACACCAGGAGCAAACTAGACTGTCTATATTTCAGTTACACAATTGGTTTAGTAATAGATCCGTACAGTTCGGCTTCCCGATACAATCTGATATTTAAAAAGACGCGCGGTTGACTAAGAGACCTCAAGCATCCGGTGACGTGTTTCCGCTCGAAACAAGGGATAGCTTCACGTTATGACTCGACGACAGCTTCGGACGGGGCAGTCGATGGCTCTTTCGATACATCAAGAAGCGGTCGATGCGTCGAAAGAGCGGGAACTTCTCGCCGTCGCAACATTGCTCCCCTCCTTCAATAAGCGGTCGACCCGACCGCGGGCATCTTCATACTTGTAACCATCTTCACGTAGGCCGATCAATAAGCCAAATCAAGTCATAGTCTCTAACCTCGGGCTGTCAGTCTTCCATGGATGCTAACCTCTTCTTTAATACCTCTGCCTGAAAGGAGGTTAAAAGCAAAAGCGTAACAGTTACCTAAGTGGCCCTCTCAGGCAGCTAACGTCTTGACATTCGTCCTTCGTCCCAGGGGAAAACCACTCAAAAACCCTGAGCAAGACGCCGGTTCAGTGCTAACAAGTCAAATTAGAAACCGCTCCAATTTCCTATTCTTCTTTCTTCGATTTCCAATTCTTCTTAGCACTCCTCTTTCTTCGAGGAAGTCCCGACAGTTCCTCGCCCTTCCTCTTGATTCCTGGGCCTTCACGCCTTCCTCTCGAAGTCTTCTCGGATGAAGAAATTCCAGTCCAACGGGTCCACTCTACCGGGGGATGCTCCCCAGCCATCAAGCAAAATCTTTCCTCGATGGACTGGTGGTCCGGAGCATACCACAACTACGCAGTCCGATGACCAGAACCCCGAATACAAAAATCAAAATAAACGGGACACCGGCTGAGGGGATGCCCTCTTCCTCCGAAGAGAACAACACTTCCTCCATCGTTTAGACACGCGTAGCCAGCAAGTTTACCGTGGCCGAAAGAAACTTCACCCTGGCTTTGTGCGACGAAGCGTCTTCTTCTAGGTCGAGGACGTCAGAAACACCCTCCTCAGTCTCCTATTCTTGATCCTTCCCTATTTAGGTGTTTCTTCCCCGTGAATGTTCATATGGAGCCAAACGATTCACGTGAACCACCTTCGGTTTAGATTTTGGGGAGCGAAATATGCGGTAGATTAAGTCATTTAACCGGTTCATAACTTCATACGGTCCTTCCCAATCAAACTGGAGTTTAGGACATTTTCCCTTCGTTCTTCGGGGATTGTAAAACCACACCTTGTCCCCAGGAATAAAGGAAATTGGCCTTGCAAAAGAATCATACCAGGATTTTGTCTTTTCCGCACAAATTCGCATACGATGACGAACGAATTTGTGAATCTCTTCAATCTTCTTTCTGGTTTCCTCGATGTAAACAATTTCTTCATGTTCCGAGGCAATAGTTCCTCTGAGCAGATCCAAAGGCAAACGTAACTCTCGTCCCATCAGAAGCATTGAAGGACTATTTTGAGTAATTTCATGTCGAGAAGAACGATAGGCCAATAAAAACGTCGGAATCCACTCATCCCAATCCTTTTGATGTTCCGCCACAAATTGGGATAAATACTGCATCAAGGTCCGTATCAACCGTTCTACGAGTCCATCTGACTGAGGGTGCAAGGGAGTAGTTCTCGTTTTCTTTATCCCCAAAATCTTCATCAACTCTTTAAAGACAGTCGACTCAAAACTGCGACCCTGATCAGAATGAAGCTCCAACGCTACTCCATGCCGACTTATCACCTCCCTCATCAGGGCCGTGGAAATTGTTATCGCCTGCTGGTTCGGAAGCGGAACCACCTCTGGCCACTTCGTGAAATAATCCACCACCACCAGCGCGTACTTGTTTCCAGAAGAAGACCTTGGTAAGGGACCAACAACGTCGAGCGCGATCCTCTCAAAGGGTGCCCCTACGTTGTAGACTTTCATGAGTCCTTTTCCCTTCCCCGAAGGACCTTTCTTCGCCGTACAACGATGACATCGACGACACCAATCTTCCACATCTCTTCGGTGACTAAGCCAAAAGAACCGCCGTCGAACCTTGGCCAAGGTCTTACGTATTCCGAAATGTCCTCCAGAGGACGCATCGTGGCACTCTTGCAGAACCTCTTCGACTTTACTCTTCGGTACAATCAATAGTCTTTCAGCTTCTTTTCCATCAACAGACTCCCATCTTCGAAATAATAAATCCTGATGAATTTCTAAAGAGTCCCAAAGTGCCCAGAGAAACTTTGCCCCAGAAGAAAGAGCGGAAACCTCCTGCCAATCTGGTTTATGTCCTTCTCTCTTTCTTTCGTAGATAAAACCAATTTCCTCGTCTTTCCGTTGATCTTCTATCCATTCTTCAAAATTTTCGGGTTTACAAACCGTCCTGAGGATGTGATTTCCCTTTTTCTGATCCTTTTCTTCCAGACGAGTACAAGGTTTGCATTGCGAAGTTTCACAGGGTCTTCTCGAAAGACTGTCCGCATTCCCGTGATTCTTTCCCTCTTGATGCTTAATTTCAAAATCATACTCTTGCAAACGCTCAATCCACCTCGCAGTCTGCCCCTCTGGATTCTTGAATGAGAGCAGCCATCTCAAAGAAGCGTGATCAGTTCTTATCAGAAACCTTCGTCCATAAAGATAATGATGGAAGTGCTCTATGGATTTTACAATAGCCAACAACTCTCTTCTAGTCACACAATAATTCCTCTCAGCCTTTCCCAACGTTTTAGAGAAAAAGGCTATAACCTTCTCTTGTCCTTCCTGGAATTGAGATAGGACTGCTCCAATTGCATCATTCGAAGCATCCGTATCAAGAATAAAATCCATCTCATGTTGATGGTAGGCCAGAACTGGAGCTTCTACAAGATGTCTCTTCAATTCTTCAAAAGCACCTTGGCATTCTTCTGACCAACGGAAAAGCACTTTGTCCTCAGTAAGACGATGCAAAGGTTTCGCAATGGAAGAGAAACCCTTCACGAATTTCCTATAGTAGGTGCAGAGACCCAGCAAACTTCGCAGCTCAGTCCTGTTCTTCGGGATCGGCCAATTCTGCACCGCTGAAATCTTCTCTGGATTCGTCTTCACTCCATCCTCAGAAACTATGTGCCCCAAATACCTGACTTCCCGGCAAAAGAAATTACATTTCTTCGGGCTCAGTAGAAGTTTGGCGTCGCGCAAACGGGAGAATACAACTCTTATATGCTCAATCTCTTGATCGAAGCTTTTCGCAAAAATGATTACGTCATCCAAGTAAACAAGACAAATCTTCCAGTTCAATCCTTGTAAAACATTGTCCATCAGACGCTCGAAGGTGGCTGGAGCGTTACAAAGTCTGAAGGGCATGACTTTAAATTGCCACAGTCCTGTGCCAACGCAGAAGGCGGTTTTCTCCTTGTCTTCATCATCAACTAAAATGTGCCAATATCCACTCTGTAAATCTAGCGTCGTGAACCACGTTGAACCGGCCACCGCATCCAGAGTGTCCTCGATCCTTGGCAACGGATAAGAATCCTTCTTCGTAACCTCGTTGAGACGACGATAATCCACACAAAACCTGGTACTTCCGTCCTTCTTTTTGACCAGGACAATTGGCGAAGACCATGGACTCTTTGACTTTTCAATCACCCATTGCCGTTCCATTTTCATAAGAAGTTCCTCAACTTCGTCTCGGCGGTGCAACGGTAAACGTCGTGGGGGTTGTTTAATCGGCGAACAAGTTCCCGTGTCTATTTTATGCTGGACTACACTACATTTTCCTACTTCCTCCGAATTTTTGGCAAATATGTCTTTAAATTCAAGAAGCAGATTCCTGAATGCAAACCGTTGTTCTTCATTCAAATCTTTTCCACTGCGTATGTACAGTTCTTGAAGATACTCCGGAACGGAATCCTCTTCCTCTCTTGTGCTAAATGCCAACGGTTTCTTCATCAAATTTCTTTTTAGAAAATCAACTTCTCCATGGTGTTCTATACAAAGCTTCCCCTAGTTAAAGTCCAGCTGACAAGAATGCTTTTTGAGGAAATTTGTTCCCAGAATACACTGTTCCGCCATATCAATAAGGAGGAACTCTTCTTCGGAGTTCAAAGTACCGATTGTTACCAAGGATCGCTGTTTTCCATAAATCAGTAATTTCTCCCCAGAGATGGAGAAAATTTGGGGACTATAGAGTTTTTCCGTTCCCGCCGTGCCAAATTTGTTATTACTTCCAAATTTCTTTACATCCAGTAAATTTAAACTTGAGCCCGTGTCAAGTATTATGGGGCACTCCTTTTCTGCGACGAATCCCTCGACGCAGGACAAAACATTTCCGGCAACTCTTCGTACGACGGGGGCGAACAAAGGTGAAGCCGGAGGGTACCCCTCTACGCCGACTTCTTCCCGTTTCCCTTCTTCGTTGAAAATTCTTCTTTTCTTTTTTTCGGACAATTCCGCCACATATGACCCTTCTCCTTGCAATTCCAGCATTCCATCTCCTGTCTTTCAAGCTTCCGTTTTACTGGTCTTCTCATTTCTCTCCTTCCGGAATCCCTCTCCGAAGAATAAACCGGTTTAGTAAATGTTTCTTTTTTTGTAACGGGCGCATTAGCCATTGACTCGACTGCTTCAATCTCCAGAGCCCTGATAACAGCAGCCCTGAGAGATGTGAAACCTCCGAGCCTCAGCATCCGTTTCATTTCCTCATTAGCCAGCGAGGAAACAAATTGTGAGGCAGCAAGCTTGTCTCTAACTTCTAAAGGGCATTCGCAAAAAACGGCCTGTGCTAGCCTCTCAATCTCCGTGGCTAAATCGGAAATAGATTCCCCTTTCCGTTGTTTATAATTTTAAAACTTAACATAATTGAGGTTCTCAAAATTTTTCGTTCCATAACGGAACGCAAGGGCCGAAATTAACGCGGGAAAATCAGTCTGTTTTTCAACAGAAAGAGAAGTCAAAACACTCCGCGCCGGTCCCTCGAGTGATGTAACCAAGGCCAAGGCCTTTCTTGGCTCATCCCAACGATTCGCCCCTGCAATCGCCTCAAACTGGAGTTTAAACTCCTCCCAGTTATTTTTACCATCAAACTTTGGTGGTTTCAGAACGTAGCCTAAATCGGAAACGTTCCACGACACACCAGACATTTCCTGTTGAGAGACCGGAGGTGAGGGCTGGGGTATCGCGAGACTAGCAGAAGTGGAAGGACTAACAAGAAGGGCTTCGCGATCCCCATCACGGACTGCCGTGGCCGAAAACTTTTCTAAAAATAGTTGGAAATTGGACGATAGCACCTGATAATTGTTCTCCATTGCTGTCATCCGCTCTTCCAGCAGCTTCTGGATCGCTGAAGAAGCCGTTCTCTCCTCTTGCTGTTTCTCTTCCGCGCGAGAGCGCTCCTTTTCCCATCGAGAGTTAAATGCGCGCTGCTGCTCCCTAAACTGCGTCGAGATGCTCCTCTGCAAGCCCTCGAAAAGCGTCTCCAAAGTCTCCGGAGAACCCTGGTCCCCGGCTGAAGATCGAGTTCTTATCGTCCTACCGACTGCGCCAATGTTGCGCCGGGGAGTGGAGCTCGCGCTTTCCATAGTTAAATGAATACACCAGGAGCAAACTAGACTGTCTATATTTCAGTTACACAATTGGTTTAGCAATAGATCCGTACAGTTCGGCTTCCCGATACAATCTGATATTTAAAAAGACGCGTGGTTGTCTAAGAGACCTCAAGCATCCGGTGACGTGTTTCCGCTCGAAACAAGGGATAGCTTCACGTTATGACTCGACGACAGCTTCGGACGGGGCAGTCGATGGCTCTTTCGATACATCAAGAAGCGGTCGATGCGTCGAAAGAGCGGGAACTTCTCGCCGTCGCAACAATATGCTTGTTGGAGTAGGCATCGTGCCATTTCCACAAGCGTTCGGTTTGCTCTTTCTGCCACTCCGTTTTGTTGTGACGTGTATTCTACACTTAACTGTCTTTTTATACCTTCAGACTCTAAGAATTCTGTGAATTTAGCTGAAACATATTCCTTGGCATTGTCCGTTCGTATAACTTTTATCACACAGCCAATTTCTTTTTCAACACGTTGCTTATAATTCTTAAATGCTGTAAAAATTTCTTCTCGATTCTTTAACATTACAACTTCAGTATATCTGGTTTTGTCATCAATGAAGGTGGCAAAGTATTTTGCTCCACCTAGTGATGCTGTACGCATTGGACCACAGATATCAGAATGGACTAGACCTAGTGTCTCCTTAGTTCTTGTAGCTGAGGAATTATATGGCAACTGATGAATTTTAGATTTGTCACATATTTCACATTTGAAGTTCGCTTCGTTTGACCTCAGTTTAATTCCATCAACTATGCCATATTTATGTAAATTTTTCAAATCATTAATATTTAAATGACCATACCTGCAGTGCCATCGCATTAAATTGCTTTCTTCAATTTGTCGTACAGCTTGAGCTGTTTCTGTTTCATTTTCATTAACAATATATAGATTTCCCTGCCTTTTTGCAGTTAATGCTACAGAGCCATCAACGCGTCTCACCAATGCAAAGTCCTTCTTTAATGTTACACTATAGTTTTTATCAGTCATTCGCGAAACAGACATTAAGTTATTTCTAAAACTAGGCACCAGCATAGTATCTTGGAGTTTTACAGTATTTGTTCCTTTTCCATTCACTTTAACATTTAGTTTCACTTCTCCAGCACCAACAGATGTCATACAATTTTCTGCTGCTGTATACACTTTTGTACGGGTTTGATCATTAACGCACGAGAATTTTTTTAAGTCGTTGCACATATGCTTTGTTGCGCCACTGTCTAGGCACCATTTCACTGATTTTCCTGGTTCAGCATTCAATACTATGGCGGGCATCGCATCTTCCATGCTGCTTCCAGCGAAGTTTTCCTTCTTTGATCTGCAATCGCCTGATCGATGTCCCTGCTTTCCACAATGAAAGCAGTTTCCACTGAATCTAGTTGATTTAAATTTTGTACTTCTTCCTCTCGTGCTCCCGCGATAATTTTTATTTTGGTTCGTCTTACCTTTAACGAACAATGCATCGTCATTCATGGTTGCATCTTTATTTGTTTGTTCATCGCGTCTCGCTTCTTGTTCGATGAATTTCAATTTCAAAGATTCAACACACGGTATATCGTCGCGAGATTCTATTGCAATACAAAAACCCTCGTATTCAGTGGGTAACGAGTTCAGTAACATTATTGATAATAATTCTTCTGGAATTTTTATCCCGGCTTCTTCCAGTTGTTCAGCTTTTGACGAAAACGCATTAACATATTGCATCATATCTTGGTTCGATTCTTTTTTCATTCTATATAGCTGTTTGTATAAAGCCGCTTTTCGTACGGGTCCTTTCGACTCATAGGCATCTTTTAGCCGATTCCAGGCATCAGCCGACGTCTCTGCCTTTTTTATATGAATTAGCTGATTCTTAGAGACGCTTAAGAAGATCAAAGATAGCGCTTTTTCATCTTTAGTTGACCACGTAGCCAAGTTTTCCGCTGTTGACACGTTCGATCCGTTTGCATATGACCACAAGTCATTGCAAATGAGCACGCTTCTCATTTGTAATTTCCACGACTCGTAGTTTTTCTCGTTTAATTTTTCGATTTGATGGGTAGACGGAATCGCGGCCATATTGCGTTTCGATCACGGTTGCAATACCAAAGAATTCACTCGCGGACACGTACGTTTCACTGAATTTTTCTAGTTTTAGTGCGTTTCTGGGCCCATAACCAGTTAAAAGGGTATGGGTGAAATATATACTATATATATATATATATATAAGAATAGGTTTTAATATAAGATACATTTATTACACGTGCATCCCATGCGTGAGATCGAACAAGACACACGATCGAAGAGCAAGTCCAGAATCATCCCATACACACCGAGGGCGCAGCGATCACACACATTAGGGCGAATATCTAACACCTTCATACAGATCAAAGAACATTTAATATGAACATCTTTATTGCTATATCTTCTTAGATATAATGTAATATACTGATACCTTCCGACAGATCTATGGACATTTAGTAACAATATCATTACCACTATATCTGCGTTAGATATGTAATATACATTTAATAACAATATCATTATTACTATATCAGCATTAGATATGTAATATACATTTAATAACAATATCATTATTACTATATGTGCTTTAGATATGTAATATACATTAAATAACAATATCATTCTTAGTATATCTACATTAGATATAATGTAATATACTGATTCGTTACCGCAGATCAGCGTATATTTAATAACAATATCATTATTACTATATGTTCATTAGATATGTAGTATACATTAAATAACAACATCATTATTACTATATCTACATTAGATATAATGTAATATACTGATTCCCTCCTACAGATAAATGTACATTTAATAACAATATCATTAATAATATATCCACACTAGATATAATGTAATATACTGATACCTTCCTACAGATCAGTGTACAATTAGTAACAATATCGTTATTACTATATCTTCATTAGATATAATGTAATATACTGATTCCCTAATGCAGATCAATGTACATTTAATAAAAATATGATTATTACTATATCTGCATTCGATATGTAATTTAATGTTATTTAATAACAATATCATTATTACTGTATCTACGTTAGAAATATTGTTATATACAGATTGCATGGTACAGATCAATGTACATTCAGTAACTATATCATTATTACTATATATGCATTAGATATGTAATGTACTTTAAATAACAATATCATTATTATCATATCTACATTAGATATGTAATATACATTTAATAACAATATCATTATTACTATATCTGCATTAGATATGGGATATACATTTAAAAACAATATCATTATTACTGTATCTACATTAGATATAATGTAATATACTGATACCTTCCTACAGATCAATGTACATATAGGAACAATATCATTATTACTATATCTTCATTAGATATAATGTAATATACTGATTCCTTACTACAGATCAATGTACATTTAATAACAATATCATTATTCGTGTATCTGCAGCAGATATAATATAATATACAGATACCTTCCTACAGATCAATGTACATTTAGTAACAATATCATTATTACTATATCTGCATTAGATTTGTAATATACATTTAATAACAATATCATTATTAGTGAATCTGAATTAGATGTAATGTAATATAGTGATACCTTCCTACAGATCAGTGTACAATTAGTAACAATATCAGTATTACTATACCTTCATTAGATATGTAGTGTACATTAAATAACAACATCATTATTACTATACCTCCATTAGATGGAGTGTAATATCTTGATACCTTCCTACAGATCAATGTACATTTAGTAACAATATCATTATTACTATATCTGCATTAGATTTGTAATATATATTTAATAACAATATCATTATTAGTATATCTACATTAGATATAATGGAATATACTGATTCCTTACTAGTGACCAATGTACATTCAATAACAATATCATTATTACTATATCTACATTAGATATAATGTAATATACTGATTCCTTTATTCAGATCAAAGAACGTTTAATAAGAATATCTTTATTACTATATCTTCTTAGATATAATGTAATATACTGATACCTTCTACAGATCTATGGACATTTTGTAACAATATCATTACTACTACATCTGCGTTAGATATGTATCATACATTTAATAACAATATCATTATTACTATATCAGCATTAGATATTGTTCGGGATTAAGCGCGCGTTCATTTAAATTAGACAAAGTTATGTCAAACGCCGAAAACATTTCGGCGTTGTCATCGCGCTCACGACAATAAAAACCGCGACGCGGCGACGATCGTCCGACTCGTTCGATATTCACGACGAAAGAAAGGTTATTACAAAGATTCTCAACACGCGACTAATTCGCTCAAGGTACTTCAACTGAAAGTACAGATTAAACCTCAGTTTTTCCTTTACTAATTAAAGGCATCGAAAGTGTAAAGTGACTGAACACTATCCTTTTCTTTGATTATTAAATTATATTACGTGCATTAAAAGTGTCTAAACGTTATTAAACTCCTGCCTTCCTTATTTAAATTACCAGTATTTTGCCCACAGAAAAAATTTACTCTCTGCGCGCAACAGATATGTAATATACATTTAATAACAATATCATTATTACCATATCTGCATTAGATATAATCTAATATACTGATTGACTACTACAGATCGATGTACATTCGATGACAATATCATTATCGGTATATCTGCTTTAGATATAATGTAATATACAGATACCTTCCTACAGATCTATGTACATATAATAACAATATCATTATTACTATATCTGCATTAGATTTGTAATATACATTTAATAACAATATCATTATTAGTATATCTAAATTAGATGTAATGTAATATACTGATACCTTCCTACAGATCAGTGTACAATTAGTAACAATATCAGTATTACTATATCTTCATTAGATATGATGTAATATACTGATTCGTTCATACAGATCAATGTACATTTAATAACAATATGATTATTACTTTATGTTCATTAGATATGTAGTATACATTAAATAACAACATCATTATTACTATATCTACGTTAGATGTAGTGTAATATCTTGATACCTTCTTACAGATCAATGTACATTTAGTAACAGTATCATTATTACTATATCTGCATTAGACATATATTATACATTTAATAACAATATCATTATTTGTATATCTACATTGGATGTAATGGAATATACTCATTGCTTACTACAGATCAATGCACATTTAATAACAATATCATTATTACTATATCTACATTGGATATAATGTAATCTACTGATGCCTTCCTACAGATCAATGTACATTTAATAACAATATCATTATTACTATATGTGCATTAGGTACGTAATATACATTTAATAACAATATCATTATTACCATATCTGAATTAGATATGTAATATACATTGTATGACAATATCATTATTACTATATCTACATTAGATGCAATGTAATATACTGATATCTTCCTACAGATCTATGGACATTTATAGAACATAAATAGTAGGAAATTTAATTTCCTACAAAAAAGGTCTGTCAACATTTTGCCATAGCTCGCACCGTTTTCGAAATATTTGCAGATTTACCGCAAGGAAAGTGGCGTGACGCACATATTCCGAGATATTTCGTCATCTCCAGCACAGCTGCGCTGGAAGTGGCATTTTCAGCTTAGAATAGTGCAGAGTTACCACAACGAAAGGGGCCACGGTGTTTCTTCATCTTTATAATGTTGGTACGGCGTCGGAACTTTGAAATATCTCGATATATCTCGAAAACTACGCATCTGATAAAAAAATGTCATGAAACTTGAATAGTAGAAAATTTTATTTCCTACAAAAAAGATCTCTTAACATTTTGCCATAGCTCGCACCGTTTCCGAGATATTTGCAGATTTACCTCAAGGAAAGAGGCGTCACGCACATATTCCGAGATATTTTTTCTTCTTGTTGTCCTCCTTGTGCACAGCTGCGCTGGAAGTGGCATTTACAGCTCGGAATAGTGAATATAGCTTAGAATAGTGCAGAGTTACCTCAAAGAATGGGGCCACAGTGTTTCTTCTTCCTTACCTAATCGGTAAGACGTTCGTTTTGAACGGCTGTTTATTGTCGTTTGGAGCGACGACGCTGGCCGATTGTGTTGTCTTGCAAGGCCCCAATATGGATCTCTCTTCTTTTCTCTGAATCGATGCATGCTGCCCAGTTGCCTGGTTGTTGGAAAGTCCCTGTACGAGAGTGCATACAAGCCTGTTTATTTACGGCCGGATTTGCGCGCGTGGCGGAAACTTGGATGCTTGCGAGGCGTGCTTTGATTTATCCTTATACATCTTTCGGTATAAATTTTGATTCCTTTTGCATTTGTATGGACGCAAAAATTTACAATTTGCAATTTACAATTTGCAATCTATGTGTTCAAAAGTGTTCGAGATTGTAAGGAGGTCTTGAGCTTGCGATTGAGAACCAGTTCGGAATGTAGGATCGGCAGTAAGACGGCAATTGAAAATGAATGCACTTGAGATTGCACAAAACAAACAATGTATATTTACACGCACAAATACACTATGTACAGTATTTACATGATGATCGTAGATCGTGAAGATTCACCCGCGTCGCGGAGAATTTGCGATTGAGATTGCGCTGTATTAAAAACCACGTGTTGGTTCAACACGTGGTCACCACGAAATTCTACTAATTTCGTGGATTTGCACGAACTAGATGAACCTAACGTAGTGTGGCGACGGTTGAAATCAACGCATTTTCGAACACTATGACTTATAACCGTGTAACGACCCAGAGTGAGTACGTCACTGCACCGACTTGTAGGGAGAGCGGTTCCCTTAGAAGGCGACTCGTAATCAGTGTTTTAGGGATTATAGGTTCGTGTGGTTAAGGAGTGAAATCCAAACACCAATGTGCTAGAACTAATGGAAATTTGTTTATTCAAAAATAAAAGGTAAGTGAATATTAAATTGAAATATAATATAAAACAAAATCGCTAGTATTACAATAAGTGCGGCTAGAATTAGGAATACAATAAGAAATTATAATAAATTCGCCCTAGATTGGGAATACAATAAGAAATATGTAATTAGTGATAGAAAATGGTAATTAATAATTAGTAATGAATTATAGTAACTAATGATTATCGATAGCGCTAACGCGAGAGTGGCTTAGTCTTCTACCACAGTCAATACTCTGTTCAATTTCACAAATAACTTAGGAAACTAAATTCCAGAGGTTTGTGTTAAACTATTGGAATCAAGTTAACCTTTCCTATAGGTCGTAATCGGTTTCTGGTAATACCAGAGCTGTGTTAGACGCAGGCCGTCTCAAGGAGCTCGGCTCCTCGCTAGCTCTTTACACTTGAGTGTTGGCTTAGCGTAACACCTGTATAACACCTTGCGTACCGTGGATAGGAGGTCCACTGATCCGTAGTACTGCACGCCACCAGTAGAAGAGTAGGAATTTGCTGCAACTCGCGCTCTATCGCTGCCTAAACAGTTCAGCGCAAGCTTTTCTCTATTGTTCAGAGTATTGTCTGTTCCTGACCCTGGTCAGAGAAGATCTGCTCCAAACTGTGTGGAACGCCTCTGTTTATACTCAGATCTTGCTGAGTCGGCACTTTTTTCCGCATAGAGTTCTTGGGGTAGCTGGGTTTTACCCATCACGTGGTGGTCCAGCATCCCCACTCTAGAATCTCACCCCACCGTATGTTTATTGGGGTTGCGCTGGCGCATGCGCGGTCAGACGTCGATAATTTATCGATAAACTGTTTTACCGTCTGACTTATCGACTAAACTTTTATCGACGAATTTAACAAACTCGGTTATCAACGAAAATGAAAATATTTATTACAAAAATTTTTATACACATATTAACAATAAAAATAAAATAAAACATTTTGTATGAAATATAAAAATTAGTTACAATAAAGAAATGAAATAAAAAAGATATTGTGTTCGATTATTGGGTCGTTACAACCGTATAATCTATAATTTATAAAGTAAGGGGGATTGAGCCAATAAGGCCTACGGTTATATTTAGTTGGAATATAACTCATTTGCTGTATTTATTATTTTACATTATATTACATTTCATTACATTACATTACATTATGTCGGCTATGTATGTCGGTTATGTTGGTTACGTATGTTGCGCGTTACACACTTTCTGTAGTTCCCAATTTGTGAATATCCTTAGCTGTTTTACCTGCATTCAGTTTACGTATATTCATTCATTTATTATTCATTCATTCCTTCATTTTGATGTTGATTGATTAAAGCAATACATTGAACTGATTCGAGTTTTCTTGATTTCTTGATTCATTTCTGCTTCATATTTCATTTCTGCTAGTTGCCTGTTACCACGATTTATTCTAGTTTCATTGATTTATTATTTTATTTCACAAACTAATATTATTTGACCGAGAGTTGTTATTATTGGGCTCACGGGACTTTCCTGATCGCATGCGTTGTTGACGTTGTTTGACTTTACTGGTTGATTTTGTCTAAGTTAAATGTTTTATTCTATTTATTTATTCGGCCCTTCGTTCGGTGGCGATTCCTGATTCCGTTGATTCTGTTGTTCTGTTGTTCTGTTGTTTTGTATAATCTGTTTTCTGCGGCGCGATATGTAGTAATACAGTGTGTCCTGCAATCTGCGCAATCTGTGGATCTTATTCGGGTTGATTCATTTGATTTCATTTTATTTCTCCTTATTGTTTGTAATTTGTAATTTATATGTAATTTATATTTATTTCATTCCACCCTATTACAAACGTATGATTCATATTTATATATAATAAATAACCGTAGTATTGATTTTACTAACTGATTTATCCTCCATCTTGATCTGTCTGGAAGCTTGATTGATGTTCGTGTGCTTTATACCTTCGTGAAAGTACTGTATATCTGACTTATCTTTGATGATAAGTTTGATGGTAAGTATGGATTCCTAGGATTGCGCGGCTGCACGATGGATGCTTTTGCAGTCGATAACTGTGTGTACCGGGTAACTGGCGCGCGGTAGGTAATTGCTGCGCGGCAGATAATTGGTCTGTGCATAACCGTTACGGAATCGTTACGGAGCGAGCGGCCGAGTATTATGTCGTGGATGGAATATTTGCGGTTGGTAATATCTCTGGTGCTGCGGTTGGTTACCGACTAGGGATAGCTTCACGGCTTATCTTCGGGCAGTATTGCATGCTTTACTTATTACGATGCGTTTTGCTATCGTTATCTTTCGTAGGTACCTTACTTCTGGTTTTCATCACGATGATTTATTGAAAGTTGTTGAAGTATTTTCGCTTTTATTTCCGCTTTTCGCTTTTGAACGTTTATATATTCTGTATGATTAATTTGATGATTTGGTGGTTAATTTGATGGTCGATAATCATTATGGTGTGGACTAGGGAATTCGAACACTAGGTATCTATGAAATGTGTCAAATAAGTGATAAGTGTCAATTGAACTGAATTAATTAATTAATTGAATTGAATTTATTGAAATTATTGAATTTTGAATTTTCTAATTTAAATTTTGTATTTATTCGTGCGGATGTGATTGCTGTGACAGTGCTCGTGCTAATGTGCTACGCTCGGAGGTATTGTATTGTAGTGTAATTGCAGTGTATTTGTTAATGTGGTATCATTAGCTCCGTTTTGTGCATTTTATGCATTCGGTGCATTTATATTACTTACTATTATATATTATATGCTGTATTATGTTATATTATATTATGTTATATTGTATTATGTTATAATATTGTATTATAGTATTGTTATTGTATTGTATTATACCATGATCATATTGTATTATTTTATTTATGTTATTAATGTTATTACATCCAAGCTACGTTCAATCTACGTTCAATTGCGTTCAGCCTGCGTTCAATCTGTGACCATTTTAGGCATTGAATATATTATATGTTATATTATAATATTATTATTTTAGACCTTGGATTGTGTCCAGTTATTCAGCTATATTAGTTAGCTATGTTAGGCTATACTTAACCAGTATTCTGTATTAAATTGTATTGTATTGCATTATTATTATATAACTTCCTAACTTTCTATTCCATTATATTATTATAATTGAGTAAGTAAATGTACAGAGTAATTAACAATGGCATATGGCATATCGAATTGCATTGAATTAAATTACTTGATACAGATTATTAATATGTGTCTGCTTTATTTTACCTGCTGTGATTATAGCTGTGGTTATAGCTGTGATGATTATATATGCGATTATATTTGCGGTTATATTTATTTGACTTAGTTTAATGGGTCTTGTATTATGGAATTTAGAAGAGTCTATCTGGATTGGATGGATTAATGAGTTTATATCATATGCGTATATTGCGTTTATAATCCCTTTGCATATTTTAAGGGTGGGTTTGATTCTGATTCTGGTTTCTTGTTTCTTAGTTCTTAGCTCCTTAGTTCCTCTTGTAGTAACATGCATTGTTTCTAAGCGTTCGGGGGTTGTTTGGGCTCCCAGGCATTGTCAATTAATTGTAGACTATAAGATGTATCATATATCCTTTAGCAATTTAGATATGAATGACGTGTAACGACATTGGTTTATTGGTTTATTGGTTTATTGTTCGCCGTTCACTATTCACTATCCTTATTCTTTTCTTATTTTTATTCTTGGTCACTTGACATGTTTCAGTGACTTCTTCTTCAATTGAGTGTTACGTTTTACGTTCCATGTTCCTATAATATTATTCACTGCTCTTTTGTAGCTCTTCGTACCCCCCCTCAGGATAATGTTTTGCATACTATGTTTAATTCAATTCTAGTGCAGCTGTGACAGTTGTGAATCTGTGTATTTTGAATACTTACGGTACTTTATGCAATCTTTTGTACATTAATTACCCTTTCTTAATTACAATTCTGATTCTGATTTTGATTCTGATTTGGAAAGTGTTAGTTCAGTATTGGTTAATACGGCTGGTGTTCAGGGAGGCATACGCTGCGGTAGTCCGTCCTGCATGATACAATGTCTTTATGGTTCTCTATACATACATATATGCGTTATGGTTCCTTCAATTCTTTGAATTTCTTGACCGTGGATCTCATATGACTTTCTTATAGGAGTGTCTGGTTTGGTTTAGCACCTATATGCCTTTTCTATTAATTGGTATTAAAGGGGGTTTAATGGAACTGCATCATTTAAACTGACTATGGTATGAGGAGTTTAATTAATTATCTATATCGGTATACTTATTAAATTGATTATATTTGGAGTGTTTTCGTTACATATTATATATACACATATGTTCATAGTAATTTTGATCTATTGTAGTGTAGTTTAGTTTTCTTGTACCTTTATATTATGATTTAGTAGTTATATGGTTGTATGTGGTGTTTATTATTGATTGTTTATTATTGATTAGTTTTCACCACGCGCTGTATTGCATCGACTTACCTGTATCAGTATTAATATTAATACCATACTTATCGGAGCGGTATTATAATCCAGTAACAATCTAATCTACTCAATTTATAACTATTTGAATTGTTTGATCTGCCTTATGGTTTATGCCGATTTAGGTCTCATGTGCTCCCCATATTATATCAGATGGGTATTCTCTTCTCCTGTTATCCGTTAATTACACTCTACCTCCACTTCCATTGGCTGGCGTTAGGGCTTCCTGCAAATAGACTAGGATTATGTTACATTTTACATTTAATACTATGGTTAATTTCTGATGTTAACAGTTCTGTCTCTTCCTATTATTCTCATTATGAGGTATATGTTGCTACTTATCTTTATTGATGATTTGCTCGCAATAATTTCTAATTGTTTTTTATTGCCTTCATTTGATCATTGATTGTACTCCATCATGTTCGCTTGCCAACCACGTTGAGGTTGTGGTCGCGTAAATGTTCCTGCAAGTAAATTTAAGTAACTTAATAGTTTCAATGAATGGTTTCAATTATTAGTATTACATTACGCTCACCTATTTATTTTCTTCCCAGCTTACTTTCTGGTTATACCCTATATTCTATATTTTATACTGTACCTTATTTACCTTTACCTCTGATAATAATTAGTAGCATTCTATGTCATGTTATGTTTGCTTCTCTTCTCTCATGGCTGGCTTGCTATTTGCTAACTGTCTGGCGACTTTATTTTACTTTACGGTTCACATCCTTGGTTTATTTCATCTCAAATTTATGGTTTATCTTGAGTTTAATTTTATGTGATTATATTGTGCGCTAGTGTTGAATGTTAAATATTTCTCTTCTGCTATTTGTCTGCACGGCTGTATATATGTATGTTTGACGTTTTAGGTTTTGGAGGTTTTGTTGGTCATTTGCTTATGTCCAGTTCACATATGCTCGCTTGCCTGCTTGCGTGCAATACTACTTATGTTTACTTCACAGTTTCTCACGTTCTCATATTGCTTACTGTTTCTTTTACTGTTAACTATTCATTAACTGCTCTATTGCATTAGATGCATTAGATGCATATATATATTTATTTCCCGTTGTATTTGTGATTTGATTTAACCAGTTTTAGTATGTTTAGTATGTTTAGTATGCTTATTATGACAGCTGTTATTGAATGTATGGGCTCCTCTATTCTATTCATGGGCTTCATGTGCTTATTAATTCCTATTCATTATTCATTATTTATTTATTCATTCACTCATCCATTTATTCATTTATTTATTCATTTATTCTTTACTCATTATTTATTCATTATTTATCGTTGCATATTTGGGGCATTCGAAGCGCTACTCGAAGCGCTATGCTTGTCATGAGCGTGTGTGTGTGTGTGTAAAGTGTGTATGGGACAGGTCATCGAGGATTGCAGCCTACCAAGATGTGGCACAGTCAACCGGGGAAAGGAGTCGCCCCGGGCCCTGGTTGTGCTGAAGAGCAAGCCCTGTTAAAACAGGTGGACACATGGCGCGACCGCCCGTTGAGCAGGAGCTCTGGTACCTGGTCGTGGCCGAAGAAAGATGGCCTGTCCTCGTGGAAGGTCAGGTGGGCGTGATGACTGCAAGGATAAGCCACATCATCATTATCAACCAACCATGGTGGACGAAGATGGACACGGCCAACTGTGGAGATACGATGTCCCAGTTCCTGGCCGTGTTGAAGAGCAAGCCCTGTTAAAACAGGTGAACACATGGCGCGATCATCCGTTGAGCAGGAGCTCCGGTTCCTGGTCGTGGCCGAAGAGCAAGCTCCTGCCCTGGCAGGTGAACACATGGCGCGACCACCCGGAATGGGCTTACTTCGGTTCCTGGTCGTGGCCGAAGAAAAATCCTGTGCCTTACCGTACAGGTTGAAAATGTCCCACCGCTGGATCGGAGGTGCAACGGCGTGGATCCGCAGATGCGCCATGTGCCTACCGCATGGCGTTTTTGCGGGCGGCCGCAATAACGCGAAATGCGTTGAAGTGCCGAAGCGTCGTTGTGGCTATACACTGGTATTCCTTTATGAACTCTAACGAGTGAAAAGGTCCCGGCGGCCCACGTTAGGGGAGAGGTTTTAATGGGTAGTATGTCCAGCCTCGGGAGTGCCCACTCTGGGCTGCCCGTCTAGGTCGCCCCTTCAGGGCTGTGGCCTACTCTTGGGCTAAACTCAACCCTTAAGGGTTGGGTTGCCAGGTTGCCCCCTTCTGGCGTTTCCTCTTTGGGTTTGCCCTCACCTATCGGGCGCCAGGCTCCTCCCCAAGGCAGATGTAGTGGGGGATGCTCCGGCCCCCCCAGGAGGATTGGATGGGGGAGGGGCTAGCCCTCTCCCCCGATCACAGATCTAGCGGCTCCCATTTGGAGTCGCTGGGCCGCAGGTGGCCGGGGCTGGGGCCCCGGTCGCCATTGCACGCGGCCCGAGGAGTGGCCGGCGTCGGGTGTGGCCCCTGACGTTGGCGGAGCAGGCACTATAGGGAAGGGTCAAAGGTTAGATCCTCCCCCGAGATGGGGCGCTATGCGCCAAGGGTGGGGTTGTCCCGGTGTTGTTCGTTAGAGGTCCCGGGGCCCTTACCACAGCCCTGTGCTGGTCACCGTGGGGTTTTAGCCGGTAAAAATCCGGCACTGCCCCGGCCCCTCCCCAGGGGGGCTGGGGGCGTCTTTGGAAGATATCCCCCACGAAAAAAAATAGGTTTCAGGGGGACCCACGGACCTGGCCAAGTGTACTGGCTGGGCGGGAAGGTGATACCCCGACGTGGCGCGTCCCCAGGTGGCGGATAGGGGAATGCTGGCCATGCACTTTTCGGAGTGCATGCAGGGTAGGAGTGAAATAAAATAGCTCCCGCGGACCAAACTCCAAGGGAAGGAAAACCCATCAAAACCTCCCCTGTGGCTGGGGGATAGAATACAGACACGGAACCCCTGCCTGTCGTACAACGAAATTATCTTGAACATTTATACTAGATAATATTAATTAATGGTAGGCCAACAATGTAGTACGTTAACAACATTTTATTTCAATGATAATCTGGAGTACTTTTCATTTATTGAACGAGGAGAGGTGCTTATCATGGTAAATAAGTTGCTACACAGATGACATAATGGAATAATAAAAACTGAAAAAAAACACGCATTTGAAAGAATGTTCCTTTTTTATATTGGACACACTATTATTAGTGTAATAACATTATTGACATTATAGACATAACAAATCAGGCACCTTTTTACGAGCATTGGTTGAATTTCATTTTGAGAGACGTTAAATTCTTAACCCTTTTTGACACTTCAGTAGTATTTGATGTGTAGAATTCAAAAATATCGATTGTATGCCATTATTATGCCATTATGATATTAAATCTATTAATCTAAATACACATCCATATATATTTATTCCGTGACCCGATCTTATCAACAGTATTTAACACGTAAATTCCAAAAACACTAATTTTATGCTTTGGAATCCACTGCTTCTTTTGAGACTTTGATAATATTCGATTGGAAAATTCGTAATTTATACACATATAACTTAACATGTGTCAAACTACAAAAAACACAACCAGCATTTTGTAATGTGACATCTCTGTAATATTTACAGATTCCAGTTACTAGATGTTTTAAAGTTCTCGAAAGTCGACTCTTCCGAAAATTGTCGTTACTAAGTTGTCGATCAGCTGGCGAGGTTGTTGACCCGATGACGTCGCCGATCTATGACTGACAGAGACGACATCATCTCATGTTTTGTTGGCCTAGCGGACAGCTGAAAGCAGCTGACAGTTTGAGAAAGTAAACACTCTCGGTTTCGACAGGAGCTTAACAAAACCTCTCTGTTTCGCTAGAAAATTTTGAAATATTGGAGATTATCAAGAAAAAGAATTGTAACTGGCACAATATATTGTCGGATTACATGTAATTAATTTTATCTAGTACAATTGTCAAGAAATTTAGTGAATTCCGTTTTGTAAGATTTTAGGTTATATTTGCCTATGGTCAAATGAAACTAATTCATAGTAATTGAATTTCCTTTTCTATCTTTTCTCCATAAGTCTTCATAGAACAAGATCGTTTCTAAATGTATTAATACTTTTTCTGATTGATCTGAATAGTGGAATATTTCAGTTGGACTGTTGTAGTCGGATGAAATTAATTTGGGATTTGTAAATACAATATAATTGATACAAGATAGATGAAAGTGAAGAGTGAAGTAACTACAACAATATTATAACTTCTTTTTTTTATTTATCAATTTTTACTCGACAAAAGTATTTATCTGCAACTACAAGAAAACAATGCGAACCGTAAATTAAATTCTATAATAAGGAAATTGGACCAGGAAATTACAAATTAGGTCTCATTTTCTTTTATTAATTTATTTATTTAAAATATTCTGACATTATGATTTACAAGACAAACTTATCTAATTTAATAATCCTCTTCTTTGGATAATTTGTTCAATGTATCTATCAAATTCTTCTTCTCCATCATTTTTTGGTTGTAAGTTCCTTATCAATATCTGAATAAATGCTGAAAATAAAGAAGAAGAAATCATATTATTATATATTGCTACATTATACTCAACAACATCAATTTGGAATAAAGAATGTATTGAAAAAAATAAGACTTAATATTTCTTTTACCTTAAACATATTTCCTTATATATCATGCGAGAAAGTAATTGCATCTGTTTTCATAGTACGTGTTTCTCATTTGTCCTAGTATTTCATTCCACACCGTTTAATTTCTTTAATGGATCTATTCAACTTTTCTACTCCATAATTTTTTGGTTGTAATTTCCTGATCAATGTCTGAATAAATGCTGAAAATAAAGCAAAAGGAATCATATTATTATAGCTTAATACATTATACTCAACAACATTAATTTGAAATAAAAGATATATTGAAGAAAAAATGTTTTTGTTGCGTCGCGAGCGTGATACGGCGGGCGACGTACAAAAATAAAACAAATTCTAGATTGATACGCGGATGAGAACGGTATTATCGCTGCCACCAGTCCCAATCGCGCTCGACGATGTTGGGTCGTTAACGATTGGAACAATTTAAAAGAATCGAAAATTTATAATAAGATTCCGAATTGATTAATAGAGTTCGTCAATGCTCTGGTCCCATACGGGCCCCTCGTGCGAATTTATGCAAAGATGGTTAGCGTGAATGTTAGGAAGGAAGTGTGTTAAACTAAAATGAATCGGAAACTAGTTATGTGTAACAAAAAGAAGTATAATTTCAAAAAGTAAAGCATAGACAGTAAATGAAGTGGTTTACAAAAGTTCGAGCTGTTGAAAATATAGGAAAAATGCAATTTAAATATATGTTTTAACAAGATCGGCGAAAATAGGTTATATTGAAAACTATTGAATTGTAAAACGGAATTTAAAAATGATTCGAGCGGCGATTTCGATGAACAGTTAAATAACGTTGAGAGGAAACGGTCCCAAGGGGAAAAACTTCCAGAACCAACGGTATCATGGGCCGCCTCTCGTTATAACCAACGGAATTATTGTTAAAATTGCAAAATATTCTTCGATACCTTAATAAGATGTTGAACAGAACGATCTTGGGGGAAAACTTCCAGGACACGCGGTTTCAAGATCGCCCGTTTTGCCTCACTATATCCAGATTCGTCGTAGTGGAGAAAATGAAATAAATAACTCACCAAGCTCGTTGTAAAATAATACACGATAATAAGTTTGGATATCTTAACGGTTGCTGGTGTAGTCTGGAAATCTGGAAGGCGAAGAAAAGATGAGAACTTTGTCACACGCACTACGCGTTCGCGATCGGCCTTTCGACGGTATTACGATTACGAAAACGAAACGACAATTGCAAGATTATTACAAACGACGCGACGCGGAAAAAGAAAATATATTAATTATCGAACGATTTAAAAGCAAAAGTGAAAAGATAGAAAATGAAAAGTATGAAAAGAGTTTAACGTATTCGTAAAGTCTTTTGTCGCGGAAAACGCGAACTGCAATCTCCCGGCACTCTGCCTTTTTCAAGGACTTTACCGGGCAGCTAATCACAACGATTTTCGCACGACAACTCTTGCTTAACGCGAACACGGGCTCCCCGTCACGTACCTCACGATTTTTCGACGAAGAGTGATTTGCCTCAGTCAAGCGATCGTATCTCAGGGTTCGACCCGCGATCATGGGCCCAAAGTGGGGACATCATTTGGCAAATCAGGATACGTGTCGAAGGGGAAGGGCCGCGCGTATTGGTTTCGTCTAGGCGCGTTTCCCGAGTTCTCATCCCTTCTTGACCTTTCTTCCGACTCTATCTTCCGAAAGCTATCTCTTTCTTTTACCCCTCTAACGCTACGCGGATTTCATGCGTCGCAATTCTAAAGTTTCTAGAATGTTCGAAATCTGTTACGACTTTACTTGTTTGAATTTATTAATTAAGGAGAGGCTTTTATAGATGATATTTATAAATGATATTTCGGTAACGAAGAACATTTGCCCTTTAATAGATGATTAACTTACTATATTGAATAACTAGTAATGAATAACGCGAAATTTTTCCGTTCTTATTTGTATTCCGGCGGTTTACGGAGAAAGGTAATCGATATTCATAGTTATTATCAGATCGCGGATATATGCAAATATGTTACTGCATTTAATCGTTATTTGTTCCGCATACATCAATTTTTAATGATTTTCGTATTTTCTAAACGCTCTACGTTTAACGTTTAGTTCATTGTCGATGTTTATTGCCTTAGTCGACCTTCGCTTGGAACGTTCTTGAACGTCGGTCGACAATTTCAAACCTCAGTGGTCGTCACGCAAACCCTCGCATTCTATAGTCATTCAAACAGTTTCGTTCCGTTTCATGCTAGCTGTTTCGATCTTAATTGCGTTCATTCTTTGTGGAAGAGTCGGCTGACGCATGCTTCGCAGGTGGGAGAGGTATCTCGCTAGCAGGGTCGAACAAGAATTTTCTTTGAAACGGCACGGTTAGCTGGGAAATTTCCAAGTGGGTCGCACTGCTTAACCGCGCGGCGAAGGATGTTTATGATACCTCTCCCTTAACGGTTTTGACTTTCGAAGTTTTGAACTACGCAGTTTCGACTAGGCAATCATCCCAAGGAAAGGTTGACTTTGTATTATTTGAAAGAGCTAAATATAGCCCCCTTTGTGTGCCTCGCCTGGGATTACTTCCAAATGCTACGCACTGGCGAGGTACACAAACTTGGTATACTAACGGTTGAACTATTGAAGCTAATGAGAGAAAAGAAAAGGAAGAATTATTATTTTAATCTCAAACCCCTTTCTTGTGCTCCTCGTGTGGAATATTTTCAAGTGCAGCGCACTGAACGAAGAGACACAAGTTAGAGGGAGCGCGAACAAGATACGAAAATGGGAAAAATCAAGAAAAATGCCCTTCCTTGCGCCTCCCGTAGGGGAAATTCTTCCGAGTGCAGCGCACAAGACGGGAAACGCAAGGTCGGGTTATGGAAAATTAACCCGGACGTAACATTTTAATATTTCTTTTACCTTAAACATATTTCCAGATATATCCTGTGAGAAAGTAATTGCATCTGTTTTCGAAGTACGTTTCTGTTATTTATCCTAGTATTTCATTCTACGCTGGTTAATTTCTTTAATGTATCTATTCAACTTTTCAACTCCATCATTTTGTGGTTGTAATTTTTCCATCAATGTGCGAACAGATGTTGAAAATATAGAAAAAGAACAAGAAGTCGTATTATTATATATTGATACATTATATTCAACTGCACCCATACTTGGAATCCACCAAATTACGTACCAAATAATGGCAAATATACCCCCATTTTGATTTTGATTGTCATATTCAATTATTGAAAAGCCACTGTTATATGCTCTTTTTCTTTTTGTACAGAGATACATGCTACTTTAGGAAGAGTAGCCAAGAGTACGTATGAATGTACGTACCATGCCATGCCATTGTCAGCAACATAAAAAGTTCTATTAAACTCAAATAAACTTTCGCGTATTTATTACTGGACAACATTATTCGATCCTGCATTCTACTTCCTGCAATATGAAATTCGATAAGTACTTTCAAGATATGGTTCACTCTAACCTATACCTGTCAAAAGTTATACGTAGTTTCCCTGACTGTATTTGCTTCATGAAATAAGCGATTCATCCTTCAGTTTGCTCTTACTTGGACATCTGTAAATGCATGGAGAAATAGTCGAATTGTCAATTTTATCGGTTTTTACAATTTTATTGAACCGTTTACGTAACAACTTATTTTCATGATAAGTACCTTTCCTCGCTAAAAAATTGAAAAGTATTCGTAATTTCCAGTAAAAAGAGTGGTCGATCATGCAAATATATGGAAAAATAGTGGAAATAATGATTTTTTCAGTTTTTTACTATTTTATTGCGTCATATTTAGAACAACTTATTTTTCACGATAAGCACCTTCCCTCGTTAACAAATTGGAAAGTACTTGTGATTTTCGGTAAAAAAAGGGGTTGATCATGAAAATGCGTGGAAAAATAGTGAAATATTGATTTTTTCGATTTTTTACTATTTTATTGCGTCATATATAAATATATATATAGAACAACATATTTTTTATGATAAGCACCTTTCCTCATTGAAAAAGTGAAAAGTTTTCGCGATTTTCAGTAAAAAGAGTGGACGATCAGGCATATATATGGAAAAATAGTGGAAATAATGATTTTTTCGATTTTTTACTATTTTATTGCGTCATATTTAGAATAACATATTTTTCATGATAGGCACCTTCCCACGTTAACAAATTGGAAAGTACTCGTGATTTTCGGTAAAAAAAGGGGTTGATCGTGAAAATGCATGGAAAAATAGTGGAATCATCGGTTCCTATTGATTTCTACAGTTATATCGCGTCAGCTGCATAACGCGTTACGTTTTGTCATGTGCTACGTGTTTCGCTAGAAAATTTTGGAGTACTGGAGATTACCAACAAAAATAAATGTTAACAGGCACAATACAGGGTGTTCGACAACAGGTGGGCAATATTTTAAGGGGTGATTCTAGGGATCAAAATAAGACGAAAATCAAGAATAACGAAGTAGCGTTTACGGCTTTGTTTTCCAGTTATTAGCGTTTAAAAATTCGCGTAAAAAGCGCCAGAAACCTGCAATCCGCTCAGCACCGACGATCGAACGTCAGCTGAGCAGGGGTCGGTACAATCATAACCAAGAATCGTTCAATAGTAGAAACTTACCTCGTGCTATTCTGTTTCTCGGTACCCCACATTCGGCTTCGATTCTTGGTTATGACTGTACCGACCCCTGCTCAGCTGACGTTCGGTCGTCGGTGCTGAGCGGATTGCAGGTTTCTGGCACTTTTTACTCGAATTTTTAAATGTTAATAACTGGAAAACAAAGCCGTAAAGGCTATTTCGTTATTCTTGATTTTCGTTTAACTTTGATCCCTAGAATCACCCCTTAAAATATTGCCCACCTGTTGTCAAACACCCTGTATATTGTCGGACTACATGTAATTAATATTATCTATTACAATTGTCAAGAAATTTAGTGAATTCCGTTTTGTAAGATTTTAGGTTATATTTACCTATGGTGAAATAAAACATTAATTCATTAACATTAAGTAGTTGAATATCCTTTCCTATCTTTTCTCCATAAGTCTTCTTTGTTTCTGAATGTTTTAATCCTTTTTCCAATTAGCGTGAACAATGGAATATTACAGTTGGAATATTAAACCTTGTACATATTCTTCAATACATCCTTTATTTCAAATTAATGTTGTTAAGTACAATATATCAATATGTAATAATATGATTTCTTTTTCTATATTTTCAGATATTGATGGGGAAATTACTACCAAAAAATGATGAAGTATAAAAGTTGAATAGATACATTGAAGATACTTCCCAGCGAAGAATGAAATACTAGGACAAATGACAAAAGCGTACTCTGCAAACAGATGCAATTACTTTCTTGCATGATACATCTGGAAATATGTTTAAGGTGAAAGAAATATTAAACCTTATTTTGTTCAATACATCCTTTATTTCAAATTAATATTGAGTACAATGTATAAATATATAATAATATGATTTCTTTTTCTTTATTTTCAGCATTTATTCAGATATTCATGAGGAAATTACAAGCATAAAATTATGGAGCAGAAAAGTTGAATAGATACATTACAGATATTTTACAACGTGGAATGAAATACTAGAACATATAACAAAAACATACTATGCAAACATACTTTACTTTCTTGCATGATATATCCGGAAATATGTTTAAGGTAAAGAAATATTAAAGCTTATTTTCTTCAATACATTCTTTATTCCAAATTAATGCTTTTGAGTACAATGTATCAATATATTGTAATATGATTTGTTTTTCTTTATTTTCAGCATTTATTCAGAATGGAATATTTCAATACAACTGTTCAACTCGTTTGAGACAAATTCATGACTTCTAAACACAATACAAGCGCTATAAAAAAGATACAAGTGAATGGTGAAATAGAAACTCTGTTTCAAATTATTTTTTTTATAAATTATTACTTGGTAAAACTATTTATTTGAAAGTAGAAGAAAACACTGTGAATTGTAACTTAAATTCTATATTAAGGAAATTAGAATAGGAAGTTAAATTTTAAGGGTTTTACCTACTTTTATTAAACTATTTATTTGAAATATGCTGGTATTACATTGTTTTTAAAGTCTATAACGTGCAAGACAAACTTATCTAATTTAATACTACTCTTGCTCGAATAATTTCTGCACTGTATCTATTTAATACATCTACTACATAATATCTCTGTTGCAATTTTCTCCTCCGTGTCTGATCAAACGCTGAAAATAAAGAAGAAGAAATCATATTATTATATATTGTTACATTATACTCAACAATATTAATTTATAATAAAGAATGTATTAAAACAAATATGGTTTAATATTTCTTTTACCGCAAACAAATTTCCTATATATCCTGCGAGAAAGTAATTGCATCTGTTTTCAGAGTACAATATTGTTTTTTGTCCTAGTATATCATTCCACACTGTTTAATTTCTTTAATGGATCTATTCAAATTCTCTACTCCAATTTTTTTTCCTGATCAATGTCTGCATAAATGCTGAAAATAAAGAAAAAGAAATCATATTATTATATATTTGTAAAGAAAATATATTTGAATCAAGCGCGCTTCGCATGCGCAGCGCACGCCTTGAACGGTCGGGCACCGGAAGGAGATATACAGAAAAAAAGAATATAGCGAGCACACGTGCAGTGAAGTAACAGAAGCAATCACCAAGATAACGCGAGCGTAAATAAAGAAAGTGAACAATAGACTCTAATTGTCGTTTCTTTATTTACAGGTGAGATTGTAAATAATTATAAAAAGCGTAACTAATAAGTACTTAATAAACCAAATTCTTTATTTACAGAAACAAATTTGGTCTGTTGTTTAATTACAACCCGCCCCCTGGGTTAGAATTTATAAACATTATAAAACGACAATTTCAGTTAAAAAAATGAAACTGAAATTTAATTTCAAGGTAGAAATATCCCCAACAGACAACAAGTCAAATATTATAAACATAACCTCACTAATAACAGAAGATGGAAAAAGATACGCTATGCCAGGGGAATTTAAACACATAAACGCCCATAAAAAGTTAAAGGAAACAGATATTTATGCTAAAGTAAAAGCCAAGTTAAAACATAGACACGATGAGGTTAGTGTATGGGTAGTACTAACGAAAGAATTACAGAAAACATATATGGACGAAGGCGGAAATATAGAATTTGAGGGACAGCTTCTAGATGAAATACAAAAGGATGAGGAACAAAAGGAGACAGGGAAAACAGACTTGGCTAAAATATTGGAGAAGCTAATTGAGTCATCACAAAAAAGAACAGAAGAGAAAGATTTAAAACATATAACAGATAAGTTTATAATAGAGAAATTCAACAGTAAAAACTCTAACGCAAGACAATGGTTAGAGATGTATGAAAAGGAATGCTCGAGATTCAAGATTGATACAGATAAACTGAAAATTGAAATAATGAGATTTTTCCTAAGTGAATCATGTCAAAATTGGTACACTTCAAGGATAATCAAAGATAATTCAGAAAACAATTGGGGAACATGGAAAGAAAATTTCCTAGAATCCTTTGCAAACAAAGGTTGGAGCACCAGAATACACGCTCACTTATACAGGTACCAAGAAGGGTCACTGTTGGACTATGCGATGAAAAAAGAGAGACTCCTGCTAGAAATAAATAAATCTATAGACCAGGATACTCTAATAGACATAATTGCACTAGGATTACCAGAATTTATCAGGAAAAAGATTGATAGAGACCAGGTAAAAAACATTATAGATTTATTTAATGAAATCGGAAAATGTGAGGATTTGATGTATAAAAAAAACAACACAACAACAAAAAATAGTAAGCTAGATTTTAAAAAGAAGAATGTGGAGAAGAGACCATGCAAAACATGTGAAGACCTCAATAAAGGCGTAAGGTATCATCCTGAGGAGAAATGCTGGTTCAAAATAAAAGAAAGTGAAAAAGATAAAAATAAAACGGGTGTAATAGGAAGTAACACAGTGCTGGAAGTAGACCTGAACACAGAGGCAAAAAACGAGTGATCACACCATTAATCAAGTTGAAGATGCTGTTAGCAAATAAATTAGAAATAAATGGAACATACGATTCAGGATCCCAGATCTCTCTCATAAATGCAAAATTGGTCAAAATAATAAAGAAGAGAGAAGACGTGAACAAAATACGCATAAAAACGGTTAATGGTGTAAAAAGTACGAATGGCTTAATAACAATAAAAGTAAAAATTCTTGACATCGAAGAAGAGGTGGACGTATTTATTGTAGAAAGAGACGACTTCGAGGAATTTTTAATAGGATTGGATATGATAAAGAAATTTAAGTTAATTCAAGATGAGAATCTAAATATATCACAAAAGAAAGAAACAAAAATAGAGAAAAAGATAAAACAGACAGACAATACAGAAAATATAAAAGAAGTACAAATAAACTTTAACGAACATGTGAAAGAAGAAGAATTCAAGATTAAGTTGGAAAACCTAGACAACACAAAGAAGACTGAAATAGAAAGACTGATAGAAAAATATAATAAGGTTTTTGCCAAAGATAAGTACGATATAGGAATGGTAAAAGACTCCGAAGCTAGGATAGACTTATCAATAGATAAATACTGCAGCAAGAGGCCGTACAGATGCACTATAGAAGATAAGAAAGAAGTAGAAAACCAAGTAGCAAAATTGTTAGAAAACAATCTAATTGAAGAATCATACAGCCCCTTTGCTGCACCAGTAACACTAGCATACAAGAGAGACGAAAAAAAGAAATCTAGACTATGTATTGATTTTAGAGATCTAAACAAAATAGTGATACCACAATCACAGCCATTCCCGCTGATAGATGATCTAATAGTAAAAGCTAGAAATTGCGAATACTTTACAACATTAGATATTAACTCAGCTTTTTGGTCGATACCCCTACGTATAGAAGACAAAAAAAAAACAGGTTTTGTAACACAAGATGGCCACTACCAATGGACGTGCCTCCCATTTGGTTTGAAAACAGCCCCAGCAATATTTCAAAGAATCTTAAGCAATATACTGAGAAAACACAACCTCAAAAACTTCTCAGAAAACTACATAGATGATATTCTAATTTACTCAAAAACATTTGAAGAACATATCGAACACATAGAAGAGGTTTTAAAAGCAATAATAAAAGAAGGCTTCAGATTGAAATTTACAAAATGTACATTCGCCTCAAAGTCAGTAAAATACCTGGGACATATAATTGAGAACAACACAGTAAGACCAGTAAAGGATAATCTAACATCAATCGAAAATTTCCCGAGGCCAAAGACACAAAAGAACGTTAGACAATTCCTAGGGAAAATAAATTTCTACCATGAGTACATACCAGAAAGCGCAATAATGTTAGACCCACTGCATAGGCTACTCAGAAAAAATGAAAAATTTGTGTGGACAGAAGACTGTGAAAGATCATTCAATAAAATAAGAAAGTTACTATGTTCGAAACCTATATTAGAAATATTCGATAACAACTTGCCAATAAAAATCTTTACAGATGCATCAATAGAGGGTATTGATGCAATACTGAAGCAAGAACAACCAGATGGAAAAGATAGACCAGTGGCATATTTTTCAAAAAAATTAAATGAAAGCCAAAAAAAGAAAAAGGCCATATACCTAGAATGCCTAGCAATGAAAGAGGCCGTAAAATATTGGCAACAGTGGCTAATCGGAAAGAGATTCACAATATATTCAGACCACAAACCCCTAGAGAACCTGAACATTAGAGCCAGAACGGACGAAGAGCTTGGCGAGCTCACATACTACTTATCACAATATGACTTCCAGATAAAATATGTCCCAGGAAAAGACAACGCCGAAGCGAATTGTCTAAGCCGAAATCCGGTCCTAGAACCAATCGAAAACAATGAAGAAGCACTAAAAATAGTTAACCTAATTAAAATAGATGAGATAAAGATAGATCAGACAAGTAATAAAACACTACAGGAAATGAAAGGAAGACTGATAGAAAAAGATGGAATATTTTACAGAAAAGTTAAAAAGAAAGAAAAAATAATTCTATCAGAGGACTATAGCAGAAAAATCATAAAAGAGATACACAGAGAATGGTGCCACATCGGGATAAAACAAATGCAAAGAAAGATTAGTCCATATTATGCAGCCAGAAACCTAATAGAAAATATACACAAAGAATGTAAGAATTGCCAGATATGCATAAAGAATAAATCTAGAAGCCAAATGAAATATGGCTTGCTTTCCCACCTGGGTCCAGCGACTAAACCATTCGAGATAATGTCAATAGACACAATCGGCGGTTTCGGTGGAACGAGATCTACGAAAAAATATTTACACCTTCTGGTAGACCATTTCACAAGATATGCGTTCATCCTAACATCGAAAACACAAAATGCACACGATTTTATAAAGCTAACAAAAATGGTACTAGAAACAGAAAAAGTCGAAATAATCCTCACAGACCAATATCCGGGCATTAACTCGAAAGAGTTCAAAGAATACCTAAGAACGAAAAATGTAAAACTAATCTTCACAGCAGTGAACGCACCATTTTCGAACGGCCTGAATGAGAGATTAAACCAGACACTAGTCAATAAAATAAGATGCAAAATGAATGAAAATGGAAAAAAAAGGCTTGGACGACAATCGCTAGAGAATGCCTAAAAAAGTACAACGAAACTGAACATACAGTAACCGGTTTCGCACCGACGTACTTGTTAGACGGTAGAGACATAAGTATTCTACCTCAACAATTAAAAGAGGAAAAAACCAAAGGAAACTGGACCAAAGATAGAGAACTAGCATTGGAAAGGACTATAAAATCACACGAGTACAACAAAAAATTATTCGACAAAAATAGAAAGTACTATGAATTTAACACAGGAGATCTAGTCTACATAGAAAATGGAAACAGATTGAACAGGAAGAAGTTAGAAGAATTGAAAATTGGACCGTTGGAAATAGTAGAGAAGATATCAAATTCCATATACAAAATAAAAACTGGAAGAAGAAAACAGGAAACCGGGCTCTTTCACATAACAAAGTTAACACCAGGACCGGACATGGAAGAGGATTTGGATGAAGATATAACTGAAGATGTCAAATATGCAGACGCTTGATTGACAATCTTCACCCCAAAGGGGGGGAGATGTAAAGAAAATATATTTGAATCAAGCGCGCTTCGCATGCGCAGCGCACGCCTTGAACGGTCGGGCACCGGAAGGAGATATACAGAAAAAAAGAATATAGCGAGCACACGTGCAGTGAAGTAACAGAAGCAATCACCAAGATAACGCGAGCGTAAATAAAGAAAGTGAACAATAGACTCTAATTGTCGTTTCTTTATTTAAAGGTGAGATTGTAAATAATTGTAAAAAGCGTAACTAATAAGTACTTAATAAACCAAATTCTTTAATTTGGTCTGTTGTTTAATTACAACCCGCCCCCCGGGTTAGAATTTATAAACATTATATATTGATACATTGTCCACAACAACATTAATTTGCAATAAAGAATGTATTGAACAAAATAAGGTTTAATATTTCTTTTACCTTAAACATACTTCCAGATATATCTTGTAAGAAAGTAACTGCATTCAATTTCCACATGTTTTTCAATATAAGCTATATCTGTCAAACGTTACACACAACCACTTGACCTTATCGTTAGATATATGTAATGATATACTTTAGCATGCATACGCATTCAAATAGCATAGGAATTTAAATCGACAAACAATAACACCATCTGCCGATTTCCAAAGGCAATGATTATAGAAGATATGGCGTCCAAATGGCACGAATCCAAATGGCACGACGTCCAAACGGCACGGCGTCCAAACGGCACGACGTCCAAAAGGAACGCGTCCAATCGGTCCGGCGTCCAATCGGTCCGGCGTCCAATCGGTCCGGCGTCCAAAAGGAACGCGTCCATCTGGATCGTCCAATCGGGACGCGTCCAATCGGTCGACGTCCAAGTGGGCATCACTCTCAAGAAATGGAGGGACCGCGGCCACGGAAGGCTCACGTTTAGGACCACACAGGTGCTCACCGGACACGGTTGTTTCGGTGAGTTTCTGCACTGGATCCGGGCGGAGGGGAGGGCAGCATGCCATCACTGCGGGGCGGGGCGGGACACCGCGCAACATACCCTGGAGCACTGTCCAGCGTTTGCGCGGGCCCGTCACGCCCTGCGGTGCGAAGTTGGTGGTGATCTCTCGCCGGCGGCACTTGTCAAAGAGATGCTGGCCGGCGAGAATCAGTGGAGGGCGGTGACCGATTACTGCGAGACGGTCATCGCCCTGAAGGAGGAAGCGGAGCGGGGTCGGGACAGAACCGACACCATCCGCAGAAGAAGGAGGAGGCGTCGTCGGGGGAGACCTCCTGACGGCGTCACCTGAGGGAGATGGGGCGGTGGGCAGTGAAGATGTTACATACCAGGCCCACCGCCCCCAACAGGGAGAAGAGGATGGGGGGAGCACCCTCTCCCCCTGAAGAGGAGTTCTGTGGGGGGCACCAGTCATCCCCCGGAAGAGGAGCACCGGGGGCGTTCGCCCCTCCCCCAACACCGATCGCACGACCCCGCGAAACTTATGCGGGGCCGCAGGGGGCCGGGGCTGGGGCCTCGGTCCCTATTGCACGCGGCCCGAGGAGTGCCGTCATCGGGTATGGCCCCCGATGGCGGCGGAGTTTGGCACGTAGGGGGAGGGCCAAAGCTAGACCCTCCCCCGAGCAAGGCGGCGTCAACGCGCCATGGGTGTTTGAGCCCCGGTGTTGTTCGTCTGAGGTCCCGGTGAGCTCCCTAACACACAGCGTAGGCCACCGTGGGGGTTTTCGCCGGTAAAAATCCGGCACTACTCCGCCACGAGGGCTGGGGGCGTCTTTCGAAGATTTCCCCCACGTAAATAAAAAAAAAAAAAAAAGGTTTCAGGGGGAATCCATTGTGGATCTGGGCTGGGCGTCCCTGTGGTCGGGCGCATTGCAAAATTGGAGGGTGGCGGCGAGGGAGACGCTGAGTGATCATCTGTACATCACGTTCAGCTACTCCCTCCCCGCCGCCCCCAGGCCGGCGCGTGGCCCGACACTGCGTCGCTGGGTACTGAAGAGGCTGGACAAGGACATGCTGACGGCCGCAGCCCTTGCCAGGCCGGTCGTGGACGTTGCGGGGGAGGCCAAGTAGTTCCGGGAGGCGATGACCGCAATATGCGTCACGGCCATGCCCCGGGCCCCACGCCTGCCCCCCGGAGGGCGGTGTACTGGTGGTAAGGCGGCATTGCGGATCTCTGATCCGAGTGTCAGCACGACAGGCGCCAGTGGCAGCGCGCCCGAAGGACTCGAGTCCGCGACCCGGGGAAGGAGGATCTGCTGAGGGGCACATACCGGGTCTTCGTGGTAGCCCTGAGGCAGGCCATCAGGGACGCGAAATACCGGCGTGGGAGGAGCTCCAGGGCTCTCTGGACGAGGACCCGTGAGGGCGCCCTTACCGGATGGTCATGGGCAAGCTCCGCGCACGGGCGCCCCCGCTCTCGGAGAGCCTGGATCCCCAGCTGCTGACGCGGGTAATAGACACCCTCTTCCCCCGTCCTGGGGGAACGTCGCACCCGCGCCACGAGCAAGGGCCGACGGAGCCCGTTGCCTGGTGCGCCGACCTGGGGGTCACAGAACAGGAGCTGGACGATGCCGTCAGAAGGCTCGGGGCGAAGAACACCGCGCCGGGCTTGGACGGCATCCCCGGCCGCGCCTGGGTTATCGCGTCCGGCGTCCTAGGTCCGAGGCTGTGCCGCCTCTTCAGCGCCGCTTTGGAGCAGGCTGTGTTCCCCTCGATTTGGAAGGAAGGGCGGCTGGTCCTCCTCCGGAAGGACGGACGGCTCGCAGATACTCCTTCTGCGTACCGGCCCATTGTGCTGTTACACGAGGTGGGAAAGCTCTTCGAGCATGTCATCGCAAACCGCCTCGTCCACCACCTGTCGAGCGTTGGCCCCGATCTGGCCGACATCCAGTTCGGGTTTCGCGAGGGTCGCAGCACCATCGACACTATCCAGCGAGTGCGCACCCTCGCCGAATCGGCCACGTCCCGCGGTGGGGTGGCGCTGGGCGTCTCCTTGGACGTTACAAACGCGTTCAACACCCTGCCCTGTAGGACGATACGGGAGGCGCTGGTTCACCACGACGTCCCCCCGTATCTGCAGAGGATCATCGGGGCCTTCCTGGATGGCAGGTGGATACTGTACACGGGCCGGGACGGTACGCTGCACTGGGGAGAGGTCGACCCCGGAGTGCTCCAGGGCTCCAAACCGCGCCCCCCCTTATGGAACGTGGGGTACAACGCGGCGCAGTGGGTGAACCTCCCGCCCGCGGTGTGGGCGACGGTATTCGCAGATGACTACTACCTGCTGGCCACCGGGCAGGACTGGTTGAGGACCTACCGTCGTGCCGAGGTGGGGACGCCATCGTGTGAAGAGCGATCCGGGGGCTGGGTCTGGCGCTGGTTCCTCACAAGACCGAGGCCATGTGGTTCCTCGAGCCTCGGCGTGGGGTAGCCCCTCCGGCCCAGCTCTGGCTCGAGGTCGACGGGTGCCGGATCGTGATCGGCCGGGGTCTTCGATACCTCGGCCTGTATTGTGCCGGGAGTGAGGGTTCGACGCCTATACGTGGGAATCATCCGGTCCATAGCCCTATACGGGGCTCCGATATGGCCCGGCGATCTGGCGGTCAGCAGGCACAGCTGCACTCTGCTGCGGCGGGTGGAGCGCCGGCTGGCCATCAGGATCGTGCGGGGCTACTGCACGATCTCCTACGAGGGGGCGATGGTCCTGGCGCGTCTCATCCCACTCTGGTACCAGGCGGAGGTCGAATCCAGTACATAGTGGTATTCGCCAGCCCTCCGCCAAGCCGGGGAGGACCCGCCGGGGCCGACGGTGGAGGAACACCGGAGCCAGGCCCGACTGGTCGCGGCGGAAAGGTGGCAGAGATCCCTAACAGAGGGGGCTGCCGCCGGAACCCGCGCCGTCGGGGCGGTCCTGCCGATGATATCGGAGTGGCGGGACCGCGGCCACGGCGCCCTGTCGTTCCGGGTCACGCAGGTGCTCTCCGGATACGGGGTGTTCGGGGAGCTCCTGTGCCGGAGGAACAGGGAATGGACGCCCCACTGTTGGCTCTGCGGGGCGGCGCAAGACGCCGCACAGCACACGCTGGCGGAGTGCCCGGTGTTTGCGGTGGCCCGCCACGCCCTGATGGCAGAAATAGGGGAGGATCTCTCGCCGGAAGGCGTCGTGAGACAGATGCTTGCCGGCGAGACAGAATGGAGGGCCGTGACCACCTTCTGCGAGGAGGTCATGGCCCTCAAGGAGAGGTCCGAGCGAGATCGTGAAAGGTACGATCCCGCTCGGAGAGGTGGCGGACGTGGAACGCGACGACGTCGCAGGGATCCGCCGCCATAAGGGGTGCGGGGGGGCTGTGGCGGCTTTCGTTATTTGCCCCCCCGGCGCGACGGATGCGGGACGTGGGAGATTCTACGGGGGGTGTTTCTTGTGGGGGTGGGAGGGGTCGCGGTGTACCCTCCTGCCCCGGACGAAATGAGCCCGGACCCCGGATGGACCCGTGGGCGGGCGGGTGGGGACCCCGTTCTCAATCGGGGGCCACTCTCCGTCCACATCTCTGGGGCCGGGTGACTCCGGGCGGAGAGAGGCGTCTCCCTCCCACGTTGGGAGTGGCGCTGGCCCCCCCAGGGGAGGTGCAGCGGAGCCGAGGGTGACCCTCTGGAGGGGTGGCCGGCTACGGCTCACCGCAGCCCACAGGGGGACGACTCGGCGGGCCGCAGACGCCCTGTGTGGGCGACATTGCACGCGGACCCGGGGTGTAACCGGCACCGGAAGCCGGCGGAGCGAAGGACAGCGCCCGACCTACCTCGAGGGCGGACGAGGGTTTGCTCCTCTCCGTAGCCTCTGAGGAGATCGAGGCGCGGGGACTGCAGGCGGTACGGGCTGGGGGGCCCGGCCGCCATTGCACGCAGTTGCCCCGCGATGGAACTCGCACCGTTTCCGAGATATTTGCAGATTTACCTCAATGAAAGGGCCGTCACGCGCATATTCCGAGATATTTCTTCTTCTTCTTGTTCTTCTTCTGCACAGCTGCGCTGGAAGTGGTATATACAGCTGGGAATAGTCAATACAGCTTAGAATAGTGCAGAGTTACCTCAAAGAAAGGGGCCACAGTGTTTCTTCTTCCTTACAATGTTGGTACGGCTTTGGAACTTTTAAATATCTCGATATATCTCGAAAATTACGCATGTGATCAAAAAATGTCATAGAACATGAATAGTATGAAATTTAATTTCCTACAAAAAAGGTTTCCTAACATTTTGCCATAGCTTGCACTTTTTCCGAGATATTTGCAGATTTGCCTAAAGGAAAGGGGCGTCACGCACATATTCCGAGATACTTCTTCTTCTTGTTGTTCTTCTTCTGCACAGCTGGGCTGGACGTGGCATTTACAGCTCGGAATAGTGAATACAGCTTAGAATAGTGCAGAATTACCTCAAAGAAAGTGGCCTCGGTGTTTCTGCATCTTTCTAACGTGTGTACGTGTACGAATTTCGCACTTCAAACTCGTACGAATATCTCGGTCGGTAACATGGATCGATAATCCCGTCTTCACCAAATACGTAAAAGTAATCGCTGCTGCGATGTCTAACCACCGATCCGAGCGCTCGCCAATATTAAAACTCCTAAATTCGAACCGTTACGGCATTAATGCGAAAGCAATTCAGGGAGCGATTATCAAGCAACAGCAACGACCAAGAGCTTTATCTTTACTCGAGTTTAGAGCATTTTTAATTTCAATTCAGTGCCTTGCACCGCGAAGTCTGTGAATCGTGTAATCCCAAATTAAAACACAAGTTTGATTTTTGTAGTGCTTAATTCACGGCTCGTTGTGTAAAAATTATAAGTTATACACAATTAGTGACCGCTAAGCTGTGTCGTTCATCTTCTCCTCGACGCCCACGTCTTTGAAAAGACGGAATCGACGCCTTTTCCGAAAACTCTAATTCTCGCCGAGAACACATTATTTCTAATGTGGATATAGTAATAATGATATTGTTATTAAATGTATATTACATATCGAACGCACATATAGTAATAATTATATTGTTATTAAACGTACATTGATCTGTAGAAAGGCGTCAAGATATTACATTATATCTGATGAAGACATAGTAATAATGATATTGTTATTTAATGTATATTACATATCTAATGCAGATATAGTAATAATGACATTCTTATCTTTATATATATATTTCTTCTGTTCGAGTGTATGTGACTGAACTCTTCCTAAATATTTGTTGATCAGATGCACAGTTTTCGAGATATATCGAGATATTTAAGAGTTCCGAAGGCGTACCAACATTATAAGAAAGAAGAAACACTGTCGCCCCTTTCTTTGAGGTAACTCTGCAGTATTCTAAGCTGTATTCACTATTCCCAGCTGTAAATGCCACTTCTAGCGCAGCTGTGCAGAAGAAGAACAAGAAGAAGACGAAATATCACGGAATATGTGCGTGACGCCCCTTTCCTTGAGTTATCTCTGCAAATATCTCGGAAAGGGTGCGAGCTATGGCAAAATGTTGAGAGACCTTTTTTGTAGGAAATTAAATTTCCTACTATTTATGTTCTATGACATTTTTTGATCATATGCGTAGTTTTCGAGATATATCGAGATATTTAAAAGTTCCGTAGCCGTACCAAGATTATAAGGATGAAGAAACACTGTGGCCCCTTTCTTTGAGGTACTCTGCACTATTCTAAGCTGTATTCACGATTCCCAGCTGTAAATGCGACTTCCAGCGCAGTTGTGCAGAAGAAGAACAAGAAGAAGAAGAAATATCTCGGAATATGTGCGTGACGCCCCTTTCCTTGAAGTAAATCTGCAAATATCTCGGAAACGGTGCGAGCTCAGGCAAAATGTTAAGAGACGTTTTTTGTAGGAAACTAAATTTCCTACTATTTAGGAACTAGGACATTTTTTGATCAGATGCGTAGTTTTGGAGCTATGGCTCCAAAAAGCGCGGAATTTCACTGCGAATCGTTTCCAATTTACACAAATTATCCTTAAATAATGCCCAATGTTTATAATTAACACCCCGAACACCGGAAACACGACGTCGAAATGCCGCGTAACACGCACATCACGTTTCCGTTATTTAACAATAAATTAACACAATATTTAATCAAAAAACGACAGAATCGCACTTCCGAACACATAATAAAAATGATTTTACCAAAAAACGCGAATAACTAAGCCGCTATCAACCGCGTTGAAAATTTAACCACGGAGCGATTCGAAACATGTCCTATCTCCTCGAAGCGTCGAGCGGGAATCCATCCTTTTTTTTTTTCGTGGGGAAATCTTACATAAGACGCCCCGCCACCCGCGGAGGAGGGCAGCGGGGGAGTGTCAGATTCCTACTGACTAAAACCCCACGACGACCTCCTCTGGCGTATGGCAGAGGCTCCGGGACCTGATTACTATAACTCCGGAACCTCCCCCGCCGTGCGCTAAGAGCGCCCCTCACCGGGGGAGTGACAACTCACCCAGCCGGCACCAGGGGTCGCACACGGTGCCGGCTCCATCGCGGAGGTACTGCGTGCAATGGCGGCCGGGCCCCCATCCCGTACCGCCTGCAGTCCCCGCGCCTCGATCTCCTCACAGGCTACGGGGAGGAGAAAGACTCGCCCGCCCTCGAGGAAGGTCGGGCGCTGTCCTTCGCTCCGCCGGCTTCCGGTGCCGGCTACACCCCGGGTCCGCGTACAATGGCGCCAAGACAGGGCGCCTGCGGCCCGCCGAGTCGTCCCCCTGTGGGCTGCGGTGAGCCGTGGCCGGCCACCCTACAGGGGGACTTCCTCGGCTCCGCTGCACCCCCCCTGCGGGGGCCAGCGCCACTCCCAGCGTGGGAGGGAGACGCCACTCTCCGCCCGGAGTCACCCGGCCCCCAGAGGCGGACGGAGAGGGGCCCCCGATTGAGAACGGCGTCCCCACTCGCCCGCCCCCGGGTCCGACAGGGGTTCGGGCTCATTTCGTCCGGGGTGGGAGGGTACACCGCGACCCCTCCCGCTCCCACAAGAAACACCCCCCGTAAAACCTCCCCAGGAGGCGGGACGGCACGCGGGCCCTCCCGCTACACTACCCCGTCCCGCATCCGTCGCGCCGGGGGGGCAAATAACGGAAGCCGCCACCCCCCCCCCCCCCACCCGTTATGGCGGCGATCATACCTTTCACGATCCCGCTCGGACCTTTCCTTGACGGCCATGACTTCCTCGCAGAAGGTGGTCACGGCCCTCCATTCTGTCTCGCCGGCAAGCATCTGTCCCACGACGCCTGCCGGCGAGAGATCCTCCCCTATTTCTGCCGTCAGGGCGTGGCGGGCCACCCCAAACACCGGCCACGCCGCCAGCGTGTGCTGTGCGGCGTCCTGCGAAGCCCCGCAGAGCCAACAGTGGGGGGTCCATTCCCTGTTCCTCCGGCACAGGAGCTCCCCGAACACCCCGTATCCGGAGAGCACCTGCGTGACCCGGAACGACAGGGCGCCGTAGCCGCGGTCCCGCCACTCCGATATCATCGGCAGGACCGCCCCGACGGCGCGGGTTCCGGCGGCAGCCCCCTCTGTTAGGGATCTTTGCCACCTTTCCGCCGCGACCAGTCGGGCCTGGCTCCGGTGTTCCTCGACCGTCGGCCCCGGTGGGTCCTCCCCGGCCTGGCGAAGGGCTCGCGAATACCACTATGTACTGGATTCGACCTCCGCCTGGTACCGGAGTGGGATGAGACCCGCCGGGACCATCGCCCCCTCGTAGGAGATCGTGCAGTAGCCCCGCACGATCCTGATGGCCAGCCGGCGCTCCACTCGCCGCAGCAGAGTGCAGCTGTGCCTGCTGACCGCCAGATCGCCGGCCCATATCGGAGCCCCGTATAGGGCTATTGACCGGACGATTCCCACGTATAGGCGGCGAACCCTCACTCCCGGCCCCCCGAGGTTGGGCAACAGGCGGCCAAGATTGGTCACCACCTGTTCCAATCGGGGAGCCAGGCGGTGAAAGTGAACATCGAACCGCCAGTCGCTGTCCAGATACAGACCGAGGTATCAAAGACCCCGGCCGATCACGATCCGGCACCCGTCGACCTCGAGCCAGAGCTGGGCCGGAGGGGATACCCCACGCCGAGGCTCGAAGAACCACATGGCCTCGGTCTTGTGAGGAGCACGATGGCGAACCCCACCTCGGCACGGCGGCAGGTCCTCAACCTCTCTGGCCCGGTGGCCAGCAGGTAGTAGTCATTTGCGAATACCGTGTCCCACACCCCGGGCGGGAGGATCACCCGCCGCGCCGCGTTGTACCCCACGTTCCATAAGGGGGGCCCAGTTTGGACCCCTGGGGCACTCCGCAGTCGACCTCCCTCCAGTGCAGCGTACCGTGCCGGCCCGTGTACAGTATCCACCTGCCATCCAGGAAGGCCCCGATGATCCTCTGCAGATACGGGGGGACGTTGTGGTGAACCAGCGCCCCCCGTATCGTCCCATGGGGCAGGGTGTTGAACGCGTTTGTAACGTCCAAGGAGACAGCCAGCGCCACCCCACCCCGGGACGTGGCCGACTCGGCGAGGGTGCGCACCCGCTGGATAGCGTCGTTGGTGCTGCGACCCTCGCGAAACCCGAACTGGATGTCGGCCAGATCGGGGCCAACGTTCGACAGGTGGTGGACGAGGAGGTTTGCGATGACACGCTCGATGAGCTGTCCCACCTCGTCCAACAGCACAATGGGCCGGTACGCAGAGGGAGAATCTGCGGGCCGTCCGTCCTCTCGGTGGAGGTCCAGCCGCCCCTCCTTCCAAATCGAGAGGAACACCCCCTGCTCCAAAGCGGCGCTGAAGAGGCGGCACAGCCTCGGACCTGGGATGCCGGACGCGATAACCCAGGCGCGGCCGGTGATGCCGTCCGGGCCCGGGGCGGTGTCCTTGGCCCCGAGCCTTCTGACGGCATCGTCCAACTCCTCCTCTGTGACCCCCAGGTCGGCGCACCAGGCAACGGGCTCCGTCGGCCCTTGCTCGTGGCGCTGGTGCGACGTTCCCCCAGGACGGGGGAAGAGGGTGTCTATTACCCGCGTCAGCAGCTGGGGATCCAGGCTCTCCGAGAGCGGGGGCGCCCGTGCGCGGAGCTTGCCCATAACCATCCGGTAAGGGCGCACCCACGGTCCTCGTCCAGAGAGCCCTGGAGCTCCTCCCACGCCCGGGATTTCGCGTCCCTGATGGCCTGCCTCAGGGCTACCACGAAGACCTGGTATGTGCCCCTCAGCAGACCCTCCCTCGCCGAGTCGCGGACTCGAGCCCTTCGGGCGCGCTGCCACTGGCGCTGCCACTGCTGACACTCGGATCGCAGATCCGCAATGTCGCCCGACCACCAGTACACCGCCCTCCGGGGGGGCTGGCGCGGGGCCCGGGGCATGGCGGTGTCGCGTATTGCGGTCATCACCTCCCGGAACCACTTGGCCTCCCCCACAACGTTCACGACCGGCCCGGCCGGAAGAGCTGGCCAGGCCACGGAAAGGGCTGCGGCCATCAGCATGTCCTTGTCCAACCTCCTCAGCACCTAGCGACGCAGTGGCGGGCCACGCGTCGGCCGGGGCGTGGCGGAGAAGGAGTAGCCGAAGGTGATGTATAGATAATCACTCTGCGTCTCCCTCGCCGCCACCCTCCAATTTTGTACCATGCGCCCGGCCACAGGGAACGCCCACACCAGATCCACAATGGATTCCCCCTGAGCCCGCACGCAGGTGCTGGCGGAGCCCCTGCTCAGGAGCAGCAGCCCCGCGCCCGCCGCCCAGAGCAGTACCGCCCCTCCTCTCGCGTCGGTCCTCGGGGACCCCTAGGCTTCGGCCTTTGAGTTGAAATCCCCGAGGACCAACGTCGGCCGGGTGTGGGAGCTAACCACAACGCTCCCCACCCGGACCAGGAACTGCTCGAACCGCTCCAGGGACCAGCTGCGCGGCGCGTACACGCCCGCCACTGCTACGCCCCCCCAGTCAACGGCCGCGAAACCCCGCCCCCGTGCTAAGACATCAGTGGGCGGGGGGGACGTGCCGACCCTCCAGGACGATGGCGACGGAGTCCGTCGCGTGGCCGAACCAGTTGGGTCGGTCCAGTACGCGGTACGGCTCCGACACCACCGCAACCTTAATCTACCACTCGTCCAGTGTTTGTAGCAAAAGGTCCTGCGCCCCAGCCGAGTGGTTGATGTTGGCCTGCAGGAAAGGACCCTTAGGCCCCATTGCGCGCCGGCTCCACCGCTGCCTCCACAGCTGCTCCTGGGTTGTTGGGGCCCGCTACCCCAGTGGGCGATGCAGCCGCGGACTGCTTCGCGCTCGTCTTTTTGGCGGACTTCTGCCGCCCTTTCTTCGCGGAGACCGACGGGCATCCTCTGGTCCCCATCCTGTGCCCCGCGGGCCGCCCTGAATCGGTGCACAGGGAACACCGTGGCGGGGCCGTACTGCCGCTGGCTCGATGGTCCAGATCGCCGCAGTTGAAGCAGCGATCCGAACGATCGACCCCGCAGGGACACCGCTGCCTGACATGTCTTGGCGAGCCGCCAGGGCCTCGACCCATGCTGAGGACCAGCCGACCCTCAGCCTCCTCGCGTCGACGACCGTGTTGGCTGCGGTGAGGGGGCACCTCACTCAGACCCTCCCCAGGCCACGGGGTGGGGCGCGAATCTCCCCACCTTGACCTCCTCCGCGGTGCAGGCTCCTCCGCGGTGCAGGCTCCTCCGCTTGCCACCGCCGCTGCTACCTCCTCCCGGGTGAGCGAATCGTCGAGCCCGATGAGGCGGATCTCGCCCATCTTACCTGGGCACGCGTTAAGGCGGGGCAGGCCGAGGAGGCGGCTAGCCAGGGCCGCCGCCTTTGCCGCCCTCTCCGTCCCGGCGTTCTCCAGGACGAGACCGCCGGTGGCCGCGCGCCTGGGCCGGAGATCGGTGATGCCGATCTCCGCGAGGTCGACCGCCTGCCTGGTGCTGATCATGGCCTCACCGCAGGTGGTCTTCGCCCCGGGCGCGACCGTTAGCGTGACCGCCGAGGTTTTGGGGGCGGGCGAGGCGGGGCTTCTTTGTGGCCTCCTTTGTCGCCTGGCCCCCCGCGGTTCCCTCCTTTCGTGCGGCCGGGAGATTTGTCGTCCCGGCTGTCGTCCTCCTCCCAGTCTTCTTCGCCGGCGGCGGAGGGGGGGGCCATCTCCACACCCTCCTTCTTCGCCGCCTCTGCCTTCTTGGCTTTGCGGCCTATCACCTTGGACCACGGCTCGGTCTCCTGGCGGTGGTCCTGCTGGATTTTTGCCATTCTGTCGGCAACGAACGAGCCGGAAGAGGCCGTATGGCGGGAAGGCGCGCGAGTCCCAGCCGCCCCCGAACCCCTTTTTCTGGGGCTGCGTAGTTCCCCCGGATGTCGTGGGATCCCCGCGCTGTTGCCTCTGCCCCTTCATCTGCCGTCCAGAGGTGGCAGGACGGGGGCACCCGGCGGCGCCCGCCGGGGGGCGGGGCAGAGCTCGCTCCCAGACGAGCTCCCGCCGGAGGTCGGCCACGCTCCGCGCGACGATGGCAGCGATGCCATCTATGAGCGCGGCCGTCCCCGACGCCCCGCCGCCCCCCCCTTGGCGGCCGGGGCCTCGTGCTCGGTGGGGTCGTCCACAGCCCGCCCCCCTGCGGTCGCGGCAGGCGACGGTGAACGCACCGGGGCGGGGTCCTCCGTCTCCTCCAACGTGGTAGCCCTCCGATAGCTCCTCTTCGGCCGGGCCTCCTGCTCCAGCGGGGACGCCGGCCGCGACGCCTTCCTGGTGCCAGGGGCGGCCGGGGCTTCTACCGGCGGGGGCCTCTCGCGCAGAGCCTCCAGCTCCCGCCGCAGCGTCGCAATTTCCTCCCCTTGTGACGCTATTTTGGCGTCACGGAGCTGTAATTGGGCCCTGAGCTCCTCCGTTTCGCGGTCGTCGCGGTGCCGCGCGACCCTCAGCCCCAGCTCGTTTACGACCGCTTCCACATCGCGGGATGCCTCACTGAGGGCACGGACACACGTGCCCTTCAGGTTTTCGGAGCACCCCGCGACCTTCCCGACCTTTACGGCGCGCGCCACAAGGTCTGGCGAGGGCAGTTGGCGCACCTCCCGCGCAATATCATCCGCCTCCCTCAGCTTCAGGGCCGACCGGCTTGGCTGGCGGGGGGCCGCGCCGACGTCCAGTAGCTCCCTAGTTGCCTGGAGCTCCATCTCCTCCCGCTGTAGGCGCTGGAATTCTTCTTTCATCGCGGCAAGGGCCACGTAGTCCCCCGATGTATAGGGGCGTCCCCTCTTTGACGCAGCCGAGGTGCTGGGGGTCGTGGGCGGCACCGATATCACCGACCCATTCGACTCCTCCTCGCTGTCAACCGGCTGTCGCCAGAATCCCCTATCAGAGGCAGCAGAAGAAGCCCTGCTGCCGCTGGTGGATCCCGCCGACATGGGTCGCGCTCTTCTGGCCCGAGCGGGAGCTGCGGCCCTCCTGGGCCCCGGCTGCGCCGTCTCCTCATACCTCGCCGACCTGACCGTGTCAGGTTCCCTTGCCTGGTTTGTCATCGTTTCGTCCCGTCTTGCGTTTTGTTTTTGGTTTGCAGAATTTTCCATGTTCGTCCCACGAGTAGGTCGGATCCTAGGTCCTTCCAGCCAGAGCCGCCTTACCTGGGTAAGGCAGATACACCCGGGGGGATGCCAGGTACCCCGGGGTTGGTCGCTAGCGACTGGTGCACCCACCAACCACCCCTGGTGCTAACTCCAGGGGTACCCTCTTCACCACATGCCGCAGCTTGTGGCTAGGGATTTTAGAAGGGGTTGTCATCCTCGCAGGCCGGCCGGTTAAGGCAAGCCTCCCGTTCCAGCGAAACGTGACCACTGGATTACGGTATAATTGCTAGGGCACTCCGGGTTCGCTACCCGCACCAGATTGCCACGCAGCCTGGCCCCTGGAGAACTCAACGACGCCGCTGCAACCTTCATCGCCTCTCAGCCCTGGACCTTACCGGCATGGTAGTACCTTCCAGAGTCCAAAGGCCGTAGCCCAAGAACCCCGCCGGCATCGCCCCAAGTCCTGATTGAGGACATTCCAGCGGCAGCGATCGTCCCCCTTTCAGTCGCCTTGTACGACAGGCAGGGGTTACCGTGTCTGTATTCTATCCCCCAGTCACAGGGGAGGTTTTGATGGGTTTTCCTGCCCTTGGTATTTGGTCCGCGGGAGCTATTTTATTTCACTTCTATCCTCCATGCACTCCGAAAAGTGCATGGCGAGCATTCCCCTATCCGCCACTTGGGGACGCGCCACGTCGGGGTATCACCTCCCCGCCCAGCCAGAACACTTGGCCAGGTCCGTGGAGGTCCGTGGAACCTTTTTTTTTTTTGTTTCGGTTGGAAGAGGACATGCGTTTGCGCACGCGCGGATTTGCCCCCCTTTCGGCCTTCGTCTAGAGGGGCCCCGGGCAGTGTGGGACTCATATCCGCCCTGAGGGGGCATCCTGGCAACCCAACCCTCAAGGGGTTGAGCCTAGGCCAAGAATATAGGCCACAGCCCTGAAGGGGCGACCTAGACGGGCAGCCCAGAGTGGGCACTCCCGACGCTGGACATACTACCCACTAAAACCTCTCCCCTAACGTGGTCCGCCGGTACCTTTGCACTCGTTAGAATATAAAAAGTGTACCAACGTAGAGCCACAACGGCGCTTTGGCAATTCCACGCATTTCGCGTTATTCTGTCCTCCCTCAATCCGCCATGCGCTAGGCAGCCATTGGGGATTGAGGATCCACGCCGCTGCACCTCCGATCCAGTGGTAGGACATTTTCAACCTGCTACGGTAAGGCACAGGATTTTTCTTCGGCCACGACCAAGAACTGAAGGAATCCCAATCCAACTCAACGGGTGGTCGCGCCATGTGTTCACCTGCCGGGGCAGGAGCTTGCTCTTCGACACGGCCAGGAACCGTAGGATTCCCACCTGTCCCAAAACTTACCAGGACAGGCCATTTTTCTTCAGCACGGCCATGGCCCGAGACATCGTATTTCCACGGTAGACCGTGCCAATCTTCGTCCACCTTGTAGGTTGCTGATGATATGCCTTATCCCGGAGGTCATCACGCCGACCTGCCAATAAAGGCAGGAACATATTTTTCTTCAGCTACGATCATGAACCGGGACATCGTATCTCCACGGCTGATCGTGCCAATCTTCGTCCACCATGGTAGGCTGATAATGATGATGTGGCTTTTCCTAGATGTCATCACGCCCACCTGTCCCAAAACTTACCAGGACAGGCCATTTTTCTTCAGCACGGTCATGGCCCGGAACCCCATATTACCACGGTAGACCGTGCCGTGTCTTGTTACGCTGCTACCCTCGATGACTTGTTCCTTACATACTTCACCCACACACACAAACGCTCAACAGGCATAGCGTATCCAAAACCCCAATACCCCCAAATGCAACAATAAATAATGAATAAACAATAAGCCCATGAAGCCCATAAACAGACTATACATAGCAGCTGACAAATGAATAATAAAATAATAAACATAATAAACCTGATTAATCGTGATTAAACGTAAGTAGGTAGGTAGGTAACAAACCAGAAAATCGGCATATATGTATATATATGCATCTGCATCTAATGCAACAGAGCAATTAATGAACAGTTAAAAACAGTAATAAGCAGCAATAAATAAATAAATAAATAATAAATAATAAATAATAAATAAATAATAAAATTAAATAATTAATAAATAAATAAATAAAATGAGAACATGAAGACATGAAGACATGTGAACTAAACATAACAAGCATAATGAGTGAATAAGCAAGCGAGCATGTGTGAACTCGACATAAGCAAAGCAAAAGCAAATAACCTCAAACGTCAACATACAACCAAACAACCTAGCAGCAGAAGAAGAATAAGAATAATAGAATAATAGTAAAGAGTACTAGCACACAAAATAATCACCTCGTTAAAATAAAATTTAAGATGAATTATAAATGAAATAAACCAGGATGCGAAACATAAAGTAAAAGAGAAGAGTAAAAGAAAAGAGTAAAAGATGCCAGACAATAGCAGATAGCAGATAGCAGATGCCAGTCATGAGAGAAGGAAGTAAAACATAGAATGATACTAATTATTGTCAGAAGTAAAAGTAAAATATAAATTATGACAAACAGCGGATTCTAATATGAGGTAGGCACACGCATCACTTCAAAACGAAGAGACAAATTCACCCCATAATAAATAAATGCATGTGCGACAGGGAATTCCTCATAATCATTTATTAGAACTATCAAGGTGACTGAAAGAAGAAGAATAATTACAGAAGAATAATTACAGATAATAAGAAGTGAACCGAGAGCTGAATGAAGTGCTCAGACCAGCGAAGCTGAGGATCCCTCCTGCGAGGCCCAGATAGCCAAGATAACTGAAATAATGTAGATTAAATCCCCCAAGATTATGATCATGATTATAAACTACTAGACTGTGCCACACGTGACCAAGCATTCCTGCAATGAATCAGATGCATTTAGAAGACGAGCATCACGAAATTGAGCAGGCTAGTCAATGATGCTAACGCCAAACATTGTATGCAATACGTAATATAATATATTCCTATCACATCAATTAATGAGAGAAGTACCACATCCTCAAAGGAAGGAAGAAAGATCGGCTGGGAATAAAGCAGAAAGAAAGAAATAGATGGTGAGCATAACACTATTAATTAAAACTATTGTCTGAAATTATTGACATTGCTTAAACCTGCTTGCAAGAGCATTCCACACAACCACGACCCCAAACTTGATTCATAAGCGAAGATGGTGAAGAAACAATCAGATAATCAAATGATGGTAATGAACAATAAATAAATTATTAATTATTGTTAGCAAATCACCAACAGCAACAGATAAGTAGCAATGTATATCCTCTGACGTGAATGATAATAAATATAATAAACATAATAAGAAGAGATAGCTGTTAACACCATAGAGCATCATGATACTAAGTTCTAAATCCCAAGCTCTAAATTAAAATTTAAAATTCAAAATTCAAAACTCATAATTCAAAACCGTAAATCATAATATTAATCCGTTTGCAGAAAACCCTACGCCAGCCAGTAGAAGTGGGGCAAATGTAACGCTTAATAGAAGAAGAAAGTATCCACCTGACACAATACAAGGAGCAACACGAGACGTAAATCAGCATAAAACAAAGCAGATCAAATCAATCTAAACGGCCACAAATTGCGCAGTTTGTTACTGAATCATCATACCGCTCCGATAAGTATGATATTAAAGTTAAACTTAATACAGATACAGATACAAGTAAGTCAATGTAATAAACCGCATGATGAACAAAATTAATCAATAATAAAACACCACATACAACCGTAGTGCTACAGAACCATAATATGGAAGTAGAAGAAACTAATCCCTAATATGAAGAGAATAGCTCAAAATTTACAAACATGTATATATATAATATGTAACAAGAACACGCAAATGTAGCCAATCCAGTCAATTCAATAAAGCATACTAATGTAAGTAACGTGTTCAACTTCTCATACTATAGTCAGTTTAAATGATACAATTCCATTAAACCCCCAATCCTGGGTACTAAATCCAAACCGGACATTGTTATAAGGAAATCAATGAGATCCATCAATGAAATCCAAGGTCCAAAAAATCAAGAATTTCAAAGAATTTAAGGAACCATGGTGCCTATATGTATGTATAGAAAACAATGAAGACATTGTATCCCGCCAGAAAGAAAAGAAAGGACTACTGCAGCGTATGCTTCCCTGAACACCCACCATATTAACCAATACTGAACCAACACTTCCCAATCAAAATCATAATTAGACTTGCAATTAAGATACGATAAATCAATGCATGAGGTACCGCAAGTATTCAAATTCAAATTCAAATTCAAATTCAAATTTACAGATCCACCATCCGTCACAGCAGCATTGGAATTGCGTTAGTCAAAATGTGCGAAATATGCAAAACATGCAAAACATGCAAAACATGCAAAACAAAACATTATCCTGAAGGGGTACGAAGAGCTACAAGATGAGCAGTGAACGCTATTATAGAAACATGGACCGCGAGACATGAATACTCAATACTCAATTGAAGAAACGAAGTCCCTGGAACATATCATGTCAGAATGACCAATAAAAATAAGAATAAGAATAGTAAGCAACAAACAGCAGGCCAATAACCAAGTCAACGTCATTCATATCTCAGAGCGCTAAAGATGTATGATACATTTACATCTTAAAGTGTAGTGTACATTGATTGACAATGCCCAGGAACCCAAAGTATCCCCGAAGGCTTAGGAACAATGTGTGATATTATAAGAGAAGCTAAGAAACCAAGAAGCCAAAATCAAACCCATCCTTATAAGATATGTAACAGGATTGTAAACGCAGTATACGCGTACAATATACACTCATTAAACCATTCAATCCAGATAAATTCTACTAAATTCATAGTATAATATAATATAAGACCCATTGACTGAGACAGATAATATAATCAGAGATCGAAGATAAAGGATATAATCACCGCAGATGCAGTGAATGAAACAAACACATGTTAATGATCAGGATCAGTCATTTAATTCAATGCAGTTTAATATGTCATACGTCATCATTAGTCACCCTGTACATTTATTTAATTATAATAATATAACAGGAGATGGGGGGTCACGTGACGATAGCTATAGAGGCAGTACGTGTCGGAGAGAAGTGAAACAGAATCAATCAATTCCGAAGGAAAATCTGAACGGATAGAGGTGCAATAAATACCGCTGGAAAGAGGAAAAACCAAAGAATACAGGTGTATAAAGGCATCATAAAGGTACACGGAAACAAGTTACTTAAAAGAAATGAAACTGGCGAAAGAGGTAAGAGGTTAGGTTGTCTGATGAGCTACGTGGAAAAAGTCGATATTGTAGATTAATAAACGACGTGGAATAATACGTCGATAAATGTAGATCGATTGGATGATAAACTGATAAGATAAAGAAGAACGAAGGTAGCGACACCTAGAAGCAGACCAGAGCGGCCGCGTCAAGCCTGGCGCAGCCACGTAGAGAAGTATAGGCATAGAAGCGAACACAGAGAGAGAAAAACATAGATGAGTAAGATAGGAGAGACGGAGAGCCCAAAGGATTCCGGAAAAAGAGGAAGGCCGACTTTAGCTGAACAGCTTGGGAAATATAGGTCGGGCAGCCAAGGATCATTGCTGGACTCTTTTAAAAGAAAAAGAGAAGAAGAAGAAGCAGAAGAAGAAAGAAGAAGAGTGGAGAAAGAACTGATAGAAAATTTCCAAAAAGCAAGAAGAGTAGGAAGATCACCACCGCAAGAAGCTACGGAAGGGGAAGGAACAGAAAGCGAAGGAACAGAAGGCGAACCTAAAGATATAAAAATGGACAAGTTAGACAGATTGACTGAGCTTGTGCTGACAGTGAAGAAGGACACACAAGATATTAAGAAAGAAAACGAATCCATAAATAAGGAAATAAGAGAACTAAAAGAAGAATGGAAAAGAAAGCAAGAAGCATGGGAGCGAGAAAAAGAAGAAATACAGAAGAGAATTAAAAATCTAGAAACGAAAAGAGATGAGGCGGACGAATTAATTGAAAGAATAAACCGTATAGAGCGAAAAGAGGAGGCAAGAGAAAAAAGGGAGAAACGAAACAATATCACACTGAAAGGAGAAGATCTACCAAGAGGCGAAACACCGAAAGAGACGGCAGTAAAGGTAATATCAGAAAATTTGCAGGTGGAGGTGGAAATAGAGGATGCTTTCTGGACGAGAAAGGGAGAGAGAGGGAGTATTTTGATAGCAAAGTTAAGAAACTGGCAACAGAAAAAGGAGATAATGATAAAGAAGGGCAAACTGAAAGGTAAGAAAATATACATTGATAATGATTTAACAAAAAACGAAAGAGAAACTCAGAAGGCAATCTTAGGAATTGCGAAAGCGGAGAGAGAGCAGGGAGCACACGTGAAAATAGGATACAGAAAGGTAAGGATAAACGACAGGATTTTCAAATGGAAAGAGGGAGTAGGACTTGAAGAGGCAAAATTTTGGAGCCGACAAAGTTCGGTGACTCTCTAAGTTCAGAGAGAGACACCGAGCGAAACGGGACCGCGACAGAAGATAAGGCGCTAAGTACCACTCCTCCCGCGTCTGAAAAGACGAACAGGGGAGGAGAGGGAAATTACAACAATGAAAAGAACGAGAAAAGAAAACAGAAGGTACATGACAAGCAGCAGGTAAAGAATAAGACATTATCGATAGGTTTCTGGAACGTCGCAGGTCTGTACAATAAAGATAAGCAATTTTGGGAATACGTGGAGACATACGATTTTGTAGGACTAACTGAAACTTGGGTAGACGAGAAACAATGGAATGGGTTACAGAACAGGTTGCCGAACAGTTTCAACTGGAAATGCCAACTGGCAAAAAAAGAGAAGAACAAAGGAAGAGCGAGCGGAGGCATCATAACGGGAGTGAAGAAAAGGATAGCAGAAAGAGATACACAGGAGGAAAATTCGGACATACAAGAAAGGAAGATTGAGATACAAGGTAACATATGGAGAATAATCACGGTATACAGCAGAGATATGAAAAAGACGAGAGAGAATATAGAAGAGGCAATCGGAGGTATGAAAGAAGAAAGACTTATAATCGGTGGGGATTTCAATGCAAGAATAGGTTTAGAAGGATCATTTAGCAATGAGGATAGGAAAGACAAAGAAACGAGAAAATCGAGAGACAAGATAAAAAACATAGAAGGAACCAGGCTAATAGAAATGGTAGAAGACAACGGATGGGAAATTATGAACGGTAATTTTGAAGGAGACGAAGAAGGTGAATATACTTTCATAGGGGGCAAAGGAAACACAGTAATCGATTATGTATTAGTTGACCCAGCAATTAAAGAAGATATCAGAAGTTTCAGGATAGAAGAGAGGATAGAGTCAGATCATTTACCGCTGAAATTAGAAATTTATGGAGAAACCAGTGTAGAGAAGCAAGAAGAAGAGATATGGAAGGAGAGACGGCTTTGGACGGAGGAAGGAAAGAGACACTACCAGGAGGAAGTGGAACAAATTGAATTCAAAAAGGAGGATTCAAACGAAATGATGGAAGAAATGGTACATAAGATCAACGGGACGGTACTCAAGAAAGTGGTAAAGGTAATGGAATTGAAACCAGGGTACAAGAAATGGTGGGATAAAGAATGTACAGAGAGAAAAAGGGAAACGAGAAAAGAGCTGAGAAAATGGAGAAGAGGCAAAGGGGAAAAGGTGACATACATTCAGAAAAGGAGAGAATTCAAGAAACTCTGCGAGAAGAAGAAGGACCAACAACAGAAGAAAGAAGAAGAAGAAATAGAACAAATTAAAAACACAAATGAAATATGGAAATATATCAGACGGGAAAGGAAAAAAAGAATAGGAACAACAAACAAAGTAAGTATACAGGGCTGGAGAAGATATTTCATAGAATTATTAGAAGGAAAAGAACAAAAGGATCAAGAAGAAGAGAGATTAGAGGACACAGAGGAACAACAGGATACAAATGAAATTATAACGGAGCAAGAAGTGATGAGGCAAATTAAGAAATTGAAAAAAAGGAAAGCAGCAGGGGAAGACGGCCTAGAAAACGAGGTCTGGATACATGGAGGAAGAAAGGTACTCACCAGAATCACAACACTGATAAACAAAGTATGGAAGGGAGAAGGAATGCCAAGGAGATGGAAAGTAGGTATAATTAGCCCTATATTTAAGAAGGGAGACAGGGATGATGTAAAGAATTACAGAGGGATAACGCTATTAAATACGGCATACAAGATATACGCGATGATTCTGGAGAACAGATTAAGTGCAGAACTAGAGGAAAAGAAAATCATACCAGAGACGCAAGCAGGCTTCAGAAAAGGAAGAAGCACAATGGACAACATTTTTATTCTGAACTACGTGGTAAACAGAGAAATCAAAGAAAAGGGAGGAAAGCTATATGCTTTCTTCGCAGATCTAACAGCGGCTTTCGATAAAGTAAACAGAGAAAAACTGAGCAAGGTTATGGAGGAAAAAAGAATAAGTAACACTCTAAGAACGAGAATTAACGAAATTTACAAAGAAACAGAGAATAGGATAAGAGTTAATGGGAAAGTATCTGAAAAGTTTTGGACAACGAAAGGATTAAGGCAAGGATGTCCACTAAGCCCTACCCTATTCTCGTTATACACGGCGGACCTTGAAGATAAATTGAGAGAAGGACAAGCAGGAGGAATGGTGATCGGAAAAGAGAAGTTTTGGTCACTGTCGTACGCAGATGACATCGTACTATTAGCAACACATCCGCAGGACTTAAAGGAAATGATAAACAGAATGAAAAGATACTTTGAAAGAAGAGAGTTAATGCTAAACGCTGGAAAGTCGAAGATAATAATTTTCAAGAAAGGAAGAAGTCAGAAGAAAAAGGAGATATGGAAATGGGGAGAAGAAGAATTAGAAGAAGTAAAAGACTTCAAATACCTAGGGTATCACTTCCAGAAAAATGGAGGAACGGAGATGCACTGGAGAGAAACAGCGAAAAAGGCGATGATAGTGATGAAGCAAACATGGGGAATAGGAGAAAGGAGATTCAAAAACAACTTTGAAAGAAGGATGAAGATCTACAGAAGCTTGGTGAAAAGCGTTATGATGTATGCAGCAGAGATATGGGGATGGAGCGAATCGGAGAGACTTGAAAAACTACATACAAAGTACATAAAATGGGTATTAGGATTGGACTTCAATACACCAACATATATAGTAATGGATGAAACAAAGGAGGACAAAATAAGAATAGAAGCAGGCAGGAGAGCAGTGAGATACGAAGAAAAAACGAGGACGAAAGGAATTAACAAGATAATACTAGAATGCTGGAAAGAGATAGATACAAAATGCGAGAGGAAAAGGTCGAAATGGGAAGAACAGAGAAGACAATACTACGAAGAGAAAGGAATAGAAATAAAGGAGGTTAAAGCTAGATGCACGGGAGAACTGACGCTAGCAGAAAATCTATCACAGTTAGACAGAGCAGAGCAGTGCCAATCATTTTATGACAGGATAGTAATAGGAAGGTATAACAGAAATTATAGAGGGATAAGGGAGGAAAACCGAGCATATTATTTGAAAGCAGAATACAAAGGAAGGGACCAGCCAATGATTGCAAGGTTCAGATGTGGGAATGAAGAAAGAGGCAACAGATACTGGAAAAAGAAAGAGGACAACGTCTGTAGAATGTGTGGATTAGGAGAGGAGACAATAGAACACTTGTTAGAAGAATGTAGGGAAGTAGAAAGGGATAAGGATTTAACAAGGTGGAATATTTTGCAGGGTCAAGAGCAGGGGAAAAAATGGATGAGGGAAATAATCCGAAGAAGGAAGGAGATAGGCCAGGGACAGAAGACCTGAACGGACGTTATTGTATATAACTCATAATGTACATATCTTATAAAATATTGTAGGCACACTCACGTGCCAAACCCCCTTTCAAAGCCGAAAGGCAAGAAATAAAGCTATCTATCTATCTATCTAATATAACAGGAGATAAAATTTATAATACAATACAATACAATTAGCGCAGAATGCTGACTAAGTATGGCCTAATAACTAATATAACCTAACTAGCTGAACACAATCCAAAGTCTGAGATAATAATATAATAATATGTAATATATTCAATACCTAATTGGTAATAGATTGAACACAATTGAACGCGGATTGTAAATTGAAAGTTAAAAGTAATATAATGTAAATATAAGTTGTGACCCTTTCGGGGGTTCACTCTATACTATTCTATGATTCTCTATTACAAACGTTGGGCGCCAGCCACTTGCGGTGGCAATCAAAATTTGGACAAAGGGACAGAATAGGGGTCGTTACAGGGGATGGGACTCGTGGCACTTACGTCCTTACAATCTCGCGGGGGAGTACGCAAGGAGGATTTTCGAGGGTTAGGGAAGATCTCAGGGTGAGGGAGGTTTCTGGAAGTTCGTATACGTTACGCGTAGGAGAATGTTGTGGGCGGGAGTAACAGGGGCTGGATAAGAGGGTTTCAAGAAATATAGCGGGGGATGACCGGCGCGATACGCGGACACACAAGTTCGCAGTCGAAGATCGCCGTTGCCGAAACTCACAAACTTCACAAATTAATATCGGAAGGGACTTACGTCAACTCCACACACAATCGCACTCTCAAAATCTCTAGTCGCTTTTACAAAATCTACGAATCGCTTGTTTAGATAGCCCAGGGCTCAATGACGGCTCGTCGTCGCTGCCGCGACGACGGGTCCGTCGCGGGATGATTTTTGGGGAGGGGATGGGGAATAGGAAGGGGGGCCTTTTCTGGCAACGGAATAGATTGGTTATCGATTGTCGATCTGCCGGTGTTCGGGTTCGATGGGGCTGGCGGATCTCCGGCCGTGGCGGGTGGACTGAGGTCTTCGGGCTCGGCGACAGATGGCTCCAGGTGGACGTTTGTATCAGCTGCTGGGCCGCTTCGTCTCTTTTTCCGAAGTCCCGCGTTGCTTTTCCTCTCCTGGAGGGTGGGAGGTCTGTCGCCGGCCTCGTAGCTCCTTCTTGCGGGTGATCCCTGTTGTCTCTTGTCCGTCGCCTCCATCGGCCCGACCCCGGCGGGCGGGAAAAGGGGTGAGGTGTTAGAAGGGTTAAGGGTCATTTCTAGGTGGGATTTGAGGTGGGAGAAGCGCAGCGATTGTAACGGGGGGGCACAGGTGTCACCACGTTACAACACCCCCCCGCCTTGACCGGAAACGGGAGATACAACGGGTAGGGATAAGGACTTAGGTGAACAATAATTTTGAGAGAAGAGAGATCCAAGATCGGTGGGTTCTCGCGGACACTCATCCTTCCATGCTGCGCTCTCATTCAGGGGGGGGTCGCGGACATGAGCGACCCTCCTGTTGTCGTGTCGAATCATAGCATTTTAAAATGATGGACCTGTAATAGAAACGGGTTAGTATCCGGCCGAAATCATAAAGAGAAAAAAAAGGGGAGACTCTAGACGCTGGGTGGAGAAATTACGACTCAATTTTACCTGCCTTGGGTTTTGACTACTCGTTGTGCCGAAATTGTTATGCGAATTAAGGGAGGGTGGCAGGTGTGCCTGATTTTTGGTAGGATGTTTGGAAGGGTTTCGTCGTTGTCTCGTTCGTCCGTCCGTTCGTCTTAGTGCTGGGCTGTCGTCCAAAATAATAATAAAAAAATTGGTCTATGTCAGGTAGGGTGGTACTGGGTGGATGGGATGGGAAGTATTTTTAGGGGCTCATTTGGGGGAGAGGAGGGTGGATAGACGGATAAGGACCGGAAGAGTAAAGGGGATAGTTAAGAGAAGGAGAGAGAGAAGGGAGAAGAGAGGGTAGAGACGAAGACAGGGGATAGTAAAGGGAAGAGAGAGAATAAGGAAGGGGGAAGAATAGGGAAAGAGAAAGAATGTGGAAAGAGAAAGAATATGGAAAGAGAACGGATAGGGAAAGAGAAGGGAAGACGAAAGGAAAATTTAGGGGAGGTTGCGGGGTTTTTGAATTTTAAGGGCCATTAATGGTGGAGGGGGAATCTTCATGGACATTAGGGGCGGGATATTGGGGGTTTGGGGACGTGAGGAGGAGGGATATTCCGGGAATAGGGGTTCCGGAGAGGGATAGCGGGATAGGGTGTGGCGGAGGTGTTTGGGGGATGGGTTTTGGGGTGGTGTTATGGGGGTTGGGGAAAGGTCGCGGCCCTCCTGGGCCCTCAGGCGTGCCGCGCTTGCTTGCAGTGCGGCCAGATGGGGGTCTGTGGATGAGGTTGGGCGTGGGGAAGTGGTGGAGATTGGGCTATGGGATGTTAGGGGTTGGATTGCATGGACTGCCGTTCTTATCAGGTGGATTTGGATGGTCTGGGAAGGAGTCGGGGTGTTGGTTGGGGAAGTTGGGGTTTGGGGAGGGGTTGAAGGTGTAGGGGACGAGGGGGAGTCGGGGGGGAATGGTGTAGGAGGAGGAGTAGGGGATGCGGGAGGGGTTAGGTATTCGGACCCCTCCGAGTCCGTCTGGACCGCTGTTTCGGCGGTCTGTACCGGCGGCCGGCCTCTTAACAGCCGCGGTCGCCGCGGCGCCGGCCTCCTCCTTCGGGCCCTGGTCCCCCGGCCTCTACCTCCTCTCCTTGATGCAAACATCTGTTGGGGTGTAAGTTTGTTAGTGGGATCTTTCTTTGGTGGGCTCTTTGCTGGGGGGTGGCTTTAGTGGGGGGTTAGTGTAAATTTTGGTCTCTGGTATCGTTGCTAACAGCTTACGCAAAAGGAATTTTATTACTGTTCGTTTCGTTTTCCCGAAATTCGAGCGCTAAATTTTTGTGTCATTATTGTCGATACTTAGGAGTTTTCTAGGTCGTGGGATAGGCAAGGACATGAGGGGAGATAGGGAGGGTTGGTCAGTTTTTATTACGTTTATCGTAGGGTTTAGGGGGTGTTTTCGGGGTCGTCCTCGTCCTCGACGAGGGGGTGGGGTAGGAACTGGTTGGGAGGGTATGATTTGCGTAGGGTTTGGGAGTATTTGGACTTTTCGGGGTCTCCCTCGTCCACGGCGAGGGGGTGGAGTAGGGATGGGTGTTGGAATTATGATTTGAGTATTGTGTGGAGGTATCGGAGTTTTCCTCGGTCTCCCTCGCCCTCGGCGTGGGAGTGGAACTGGAGTGGGTGGTGTGTTTATTATCGGTGGAGTGTTTTGGGGTGCTTGGATTTTTCGGGGTCTCCCTCGTTCTCGGCGAGGCGCTGGAGTAGGGGTAGGCGAGGAAGGGGACGTTTGCGTGGGAGTTTGTTGTGGTATTTGTTGGGTGGAAATATCATGGGTTTGTGAAGAAGGTCCTGGCTGAGAAATATTGGTAATATCTTGACTTAAGGAAGGGTTTTCGGAAATTGAATCATCGAAATTTGGAGGGGGTCTAAAGGGTTTAAGGTCTTTAATGTGGACTTTAGGAATGATATTTCCATCAGAATCCTTTAATTCGTATACAACGGGAGAAAGGATTTTTGAAATGGTGTAGGGACCTGAAAATTTAGGGGCGAGTTTGGACGCGAAATTGTGAGCAGCGGAGGAAAGGATTCGTTGGCGTCTCATGACGAGGTCACCAATTTGGTAGCGCTCGTCACGACGCCCACGATTATAATAGGAGGCTTGGCGGTAGGAGGCTTTCTCTAGATTTCGGTGGACAATGTCGTATAAAAGGGTTAACCGGGAAATGCGGTTGGACCATTCTTGGGGATTTCGGGGAATTATTAAAGAATCGGATTTAATTTCGTGGCGGAGGTTTTGGATGGGACGGGGGTTTCGACCAAAATTGAGGAACGCGGGAGAAACGAGGGAGGAGGAATGTACGGCGGTATTATAGGCAAAACAAAATTCAGGAAGGTGTTTGTCCCAATTTCGATGGTCTTCTCCAACAAACGTCGTGATCATGGTTTTGAGAGTTCGATTAACTCTTTCTACAGGATTTGCTTGGGCATGGTAGGGAGGAATTGTCGTCTGTTTGATTCCGTACATTGTCAGTCTGTTCGTTACGTCTCTGTTACAAAATTCTGTACCGTTGTCTGTAAGGAGGAATTTGGGACATCCCCATCGGTGGAGGACAAGGGACTCGAAAGCGGAAAGGATTGGTTTGGCGGAAGCTTTATGGAGGGGTTTTACTTCAATATATTTTGTGAAAAGGTCTTGGAAAACGAGGAGATATTTATTCTGGGATTTACTGGGAGGGAAGGGACCCATAATGTCAGTAGCCACGACGGTCCAGGGCGCCTCCACCGGGCGCTCCCGCATCAACCCCGCCGGTGGCCGCTGCAAAACTTTGCTTTGTTGGCATTGAAGACACCGTCTGACAAATTGGACTACATCCTGAAACATTCCAGGCCAATAGAAATCTTGCGTCAGACGGTAGTACGTCTTATCAATGCCAAGGTGACCGGATTGGGGAGGATCGTGGGCGTCGGAAAGGGCTTTTTGGCGTAAGGAAGGCGGGAGGACTAACTTCCACCCGTCAAGGTCGGGGACGATGGGATCCAATAGGGAATTAGGACGGTGGTAATACAATCGGTTATCTTCAATTGTCCAGTCAGGATATTTGGAGGGAAAATCTCTTACGTCACGGAGTTTATTGGAGTACCATGGATCGGGATCGTTACCGACGGCTGCCACGCCGTCTATTGGGTCGCCGTACATTCGGGAGAGAGCGTCTGGCACGACGTTGTGGGTTCCCCTTCGGTGGACGATTTTCATCGGCTGGCCTTGAAGGGTTAAGGCCCACCGAGCCAATCGTCCAGTAGGGTCCTTTAGGTGGTGAAGCCACCGGAGACTATTGTGGTCCGTCACCACAGTAATTTCGGACCCTTCAATATAGGGGCGAAATTTTTGGGTTGCCCACACGACGGCCAGACACTCCCTTTCCGTCACGGAGTAGTTTCTCTCCGCGCGAGTGAGGGAACGGCTAGCGTAGGCTATCGGGTGTTCTTCACCGTCTACGGTTTGGACAAGAACTGCCCCGATAGCCGTATCGCTAGCGTCAGTTTGGAGGGAAAAGGGAAGGGTAAAATCGGGACGAGCCAGGACGGGAGTTTTGGTGAGGGCCGTTTTCAAGGTTTCAAACGCGGATGCTTGCTCGGGACCCCATTCCCAAGCAACATCCTTTTGTAGGAGACGGGTAAGGGGGGTTTGGTCTTTGGAAACATCTTTTAGGAATCGGGAATACCATTTCACCATTCCAAGGAAGCGTCGGAGTTGTTTTAGGGTAGTGGGTGGAGGGTAGGAAAGTATGGGTTCTATTTTTTCTGGATCGGCAATCATACCGTCCTTATTTATTAAAAAGCCGAGATATCGGACCTCGGAACAACAAAATTCGCTCTTTTCGCGGTTTATTTCTAAGTTCGCCTCTCGTAATCTGGTCAAAACTTTCGCGAGCCATTCTAAGTGCTCCTCGTACGTGTCGGTCGCGATTACCACGTCGTCTAAATACGCGAAAATGTGTGGCTCCCAGTCGGGAGTGATCAATTTGTCCATGATGCGTTGGAAGGTTGCGGGGGCGTTGGTGAGGCCGTAGGGCATGCGGGTGAATTGGAAAAGGCCTCTACCGGGAACTGCAAAAGCGGTGATTTCTTTACTGGAGGGATCGAGGGGAACTTGGAAGTATGCTTGGCTAAGGTCTAATTTGGAAATATAGCGGGCAGTTCGGAGGCTATCGAGGATGCGATCCATGCTAGGGAGGGGATAGGCATCCTTTTTGGTAACTTTATTGACGTCGCGGTAATCTATACAAAATCGGTAGGAGCCGTTGGGTTTGGGAATAAGGACGGGACGACTACACCAGGCACTAGAGGAGGGTTCAATTATACCGGACTGGAGCATGGAATCTACTTCCTTCTGCGCGGCTTCTAAGACGCGGGGAGCCATGCGACGAGGACGTTGTTTAATAGGAGGGTGGTTTTGAACATCAATAGAATGTATGACAAGAGGAGTGGTTCCTAAGGTAGAGGATGGGGGTGGGATGAGGCGATCAAGAAGGGTTTGAATTCCCGAGATTTCCTCGGGGGTTGCTTCGGAAAGTCCGGCGCAAGCGGGGTTCATGGGAAAGGGATCGGGTGAGGATTCAGGGTAGAAGGGGTGAAGAGGTCCGTTCGGAGTTCGCCACGTCCTTAGATCTCCGTCTATGGTAATTCCAAACCGGACGATAAAATCCATCCCTAGGACTACCTCATACCCCAATGACTCGCTTGCGCGGAGGGGGAGGTTGTGGATTTCGTCATCGACCTGGATCGCGACGGTGACCTCTCCGAGGATTCTCTCTTTGATGTTGTTGGCTAGGATCATGCAGGCTTGGGAAGGGGTTAAATGGAGTCTGAATAATTGAGCGACTTTGGGACCTGCATAGGAATGGGTTGCGCCGGTATCAAGGAGGGCTTGGAAGATATATTTACCGTGCTGCAAGGGGAGGAAAATGCGATTATCGCCGGGATAGGGTTCGGTACGGGACTCTACAAAAGGGGATTTCCTTGGAGTTGGAATCGGTGCGGTTGAAGGAGTGTTCGGGGGTTTCTGGACGCGGGATCTGGGGGGTTGGATCGGGTTTTCCGGGGAGGTCGCGTCGACCCTTACCGCCGACCTCCGCAGGCGTTTCCCGACAAACAATTCGGGCATTCCGGTGCGATGACGTCGAATTTTCCGCACCGGAAGCAAAACTTCCTCCTCGGCTGCTGGCAAGCGCCGAACCAATGCCCTGCTTGACCGCAGTTCCAACATTGGCCGGGAAGGGAGGATTGGGTGGAGGTAGCCGCGGGACGAGGAGGTAGTTGTCGGGAACCGGAGGTCGCTTGGGAGTAGGAAGTAGGGCGGTTGGGGATTGACGCGTTCAGGGAGGTTGGAGCACGGCATCCAGCCGGGGGTGGTACCATGGGAAGGGACATCAAACTGGGGATTTCGGTAATAGTGAGGGGAGGAGGAGGTGTAACGGGACGGTTGGAGGTTGAGGTTTGGGGGCGGTTCGAGGCTGGTGCATTTCGTGGGGTTTTCGGGACGGATTGGGATGCTGTGGAAGGTCGGGAGTACTCAGCGGCTGCCGCGAGTTTCGATCGCGGCCCTCCCGGCGGGGGCACGTACCCCGTTCCCGGGATCGTGAGGCTCCCCGCCGTCGGTGGCCCGCGATACTCCTCGCTGCTCCGCTGGGTCTCTTCCACCCACCTTCCCAGGCGGAGTAAATCGTTAAAGGAATTGGGAGGGTGGAAGTCGACTACTAATTTGTAGCGAGGGTGGAGATTTCGAATCACTATTCCTAATTGTTCGGGAGTGGATAAAGGAGGTTCTAGACGACGGAATATCACTTGTAGTTTGGAGAGGTAAGTGGAGAGGGGTTCCCGCTCCCCTTGGGTGCGGGTCATTAGGTCCATTCTTAGACGGTTTTGGTAGTTGCTCGGGGTGTAACATAGACGGAAGTTTTGCAGGAATTCGCCATAACTGGCCCAAGTATGGGCCTGCCCCCGCGCCCAGGCTCGCGCCTCTCCGGTCAAGGCATAGGGAATAGCTCGGATCAGTTCGGATTCGGTAAGGTTCTGGGTGGTGGCAACCTCAGCCAAGGTTTCGAGGAATTCCTCCCCGTCTTCCCCGGGGGCTCCCGAAAAGGAAATCTTCCATTTGCGGAATAATTTCACAGCGCGAGCCTCGCCTGCGGCAGGAGTATAGGAAGGTTGGGAAAAATTCCCTAGGGGATGAAAAGGGTTGGTTCGGGAAAGGGAGGGTTCGGCGAGGTGCGGGGGTAGCTGAGGGAAAGAGGGGAAAAATGGAGGACAGTATGGGCGTTGGGAGGGGTATGGAACGGGGTAAGTGTAATCCATAGAGTTTGGAGCCTGGGTTGGTGCAGGGATCGGTTGTGGCGGGAGGAAAGGATACTGGGTTTCAGAGATTCTTGGTAGAAGGTGGGTACTACTTAGGGGAGGCGGAGCTGCCCCTAGGCTAGTACGGTACGGGTTGGAGGTATTTAGAGGACGGGTTGGAGGGTTAGGGGGTGGATTTTGAGGTGCTGGTATCGTGAGGGGATCGTTGAATGGATTTAAGGGGGGTGTGCGTAAGGGGGTAGAGTGCTCGCCGGTGCTCGGGTCGGGCGCGAACGTAACCCTTTCGCGCCGTTCCCCGGCAAGCTGGGACTGATTTAGATCAATCGATGGAGGATTAACAGGAGTGGGACGGGAAACAGAAGTTACGGTGACAGTCGTGGTGGTTAGGGTGGTGGTTGAGGTCAGGGTAGCGGGATTGGGAATGTAAGGTTGGGGGCGTATTTCAGGAAGGGATCGGTAGGAGGTTTCAGAAGCGGGTGGATCAGCCGTTTCAGGCTCAGGATTCTCCGGTTGACGGGAAGTAGGATCGGCGGTGGGGTGTGGAGGGGAATCATCGACAGCCGGGGTCTCCCATGCCGTAAAAAGAGTAAATGGCAGGCGATCCCCGGCTGTGTCGAGCGCGACATCCCATGGCGCGGCATTCGGGCCGAGTACCCGCCGTATTTCCGCGCGGACGTACCGGTCCTGGAGATCCTGTAGCCTTCCCCGTATATTCAACCGCGAGTGATCCATGAGCTGTATCAGCTCCACTACTTCTAAATTACCAACGCGCTCTCTTATTACCCGCGCCTCCTCCGAATCCATTTTCGCGATTTTTTTTTTTTCGCGTTCCCGGCGGCAACGATACCAGAAAACTGGGGATAACAAAAAAAAAGGTAAAGGATCCTGAAAGAAAAGAGGGGTACAATCGCAAAAAAAAGGAAATTCAACACAAAAATATCCGGTTTTATTAGTTGGTTTTTCTGGAAAACCCAAGGCTCGGTCTTCGATAATCGGTGCTGAAAAAAAGGGGCGAAAAAAGAAAATCTGAAATCGAAAAGGCTCGATAGAGTGCTCACGGTCGGCGAAAGCACGGCCGGGCCCTCGATATCGGCAAGTCGCGAGCAGAGTTTTGAATTTGGGAGGATACACAATAGAAATAGATTTCGACACAGATAACAATACCGTTTCACTGATTTCAATAACGAGGACGGTTCGGTCGAAAACGGCGTACTTCGATGACTCACTGTTTATCGTCCTTAGGACGTCAACGGATCAGATTTCAAACTCACGCCGCGTTCGACCGGCGACACTCGACAAAAAAAACAACAACAACAGGAGGTTCTCGGCAACGGGTACCTTCCGCGTCGCGGTTTCGAGATCTTTCGAATTTTAACGGTGGGAATACAAAATTTTTCTCTACGCGAGAGTTTTTTGAACAAAAATTTTCCAGGCCCCACGTTGGGCGCCAAATTTGTGACCCTTTCGGGGGTTCACTCTATACTATTCTATGATTCTCTATTACAAACGTTGGGCGCCAGCCACTTGCGGTGGCAATCAAAATTTGGACAAAGGGACAGAATAGGGGTCGTTACAGGGGATGGGACTCGTGGCACTTACGTCCTTACAATCTCGCGGGGGAGTACGCAAGGAGGATTTTCGAGGGTTAGGGAAGATCTCAGGGTGAGGGAGGTTTCTGGAAGTTCGTATACGTTACGCGTAGGAGAATGTTGTGGGCGGGAGTAACAGGGGCTGGATAAGAGGGTTTCAAGAAATATAGCGGGGGATGACCGGCGCGATACGCGGACACACAAGTTCGCAGTCGAAGATCGCCGTTGCCGAAACTCACAAACTTCACAAATTAATATCGGAAGGGACTTACGTCAACTCCACACACAATCGCACTCTCAAAATCTCTAGTCGCTTTTACAAAATCTACGAATCGCTTGTTTAGATAGCCCAGGGCTCAATGACGGCTCGTCGTCGCTGCCGCGACGACGGGTCCGTCGCGGGATGATTTTTGGGGAGGGGATGGGGAATAGGAAGGGGGGCCTTTTCTGGCAACGGAATAGATTGGTTATCGATTGTCGATCTGCCGGTGTTCGGGTTCGATGGGGCTGGCGGATCTCCGGCCGTGGCGGGTGGACTGAGGTCTTCGGGCTCGGCGACAGATGGCTCCAGGTGGACGTTTGTATCAGCTGCTGGGCCGCTTCGTCTCTTTTTCCGAAGTCCCGCGTTGCTTTTCCTCTCCTGGAGGGTGGGAGGTCTGTCGCCGGCCTCGTAGCTCCTTCTTGCGGGTGATCCCTGTTGTCTCTTGTCCGTCGCCTCCATCGGCCCGACCCCGGCGGGCGGGAAAAGGGGTGAGGTGTTAGAAGGGTTAAGGGTCATTTCTAGGTGGGATTTGAGGTGGGAGAAGCGCAGCGATTGTAACGGGGGGGCACAGGTGTCACCACGTTACAAAGTATAAACATAAGTAAATATGAATATGAATAAATATGTAATGTATAAATGTATAAATGTATAAATATGATCATAATGTAATAATATAATACAATAATAATCATAATCACAATTATATGACATAACACAATATAATATAGTATAATATATAATACAGCATAAACACAGAACTGAGGAGAAGGGAATGGGAATGGCAGCACATTAACAAATACGCTGCAATGCATCGCAATATATCTCAGTGCAGCATATTGAAACGCGCACTGAAACGCGCACTGTCACAGCACACATCCGCACACATAATTACAAGATTAGAAAATCAACACTTAACACCTATCACTTGACACTTCATATCGCACCACATCACCGGTGACCGACGATCATACCACCACCTAAGATAGGAAACCGGGCGAAGCAGATAAGGAGTGCGATCATAAACTATAGAGAATAAAGAATATAGAATATAGAACATAGAACATAGACACCTAATGTTCATAAAATTCCCTAGTTCATACCGTAATGATTATTGGCCATCAAATTAACCACCAACCATCAAACCGTCAAATTAATCAATTAATTATACAGAATAGTAACATTCGAAAGCGAGAAACGAAAAACGAGAACACGAAAATACTTCAATAGACTTTCAACAGACTTTCAATAAATAAATAAAAAAATAAATAAAATAAATAAAATAAATAAAATAAATAAAATAAATAAAATAGATAAAATAGATAAAATAAATAAAATAAATAAAATAAATAAAATAAATAAAATAAATAAAATAAATAAAATAAATAAAATAAATAAAATAAATAAAATAAATAAAATAAATAAAATAAATAAAATAAATAAAATAAATAAAATAAATAAAATAAATAAAATAAATAAAATAAATAAAATAAATAAAATAAATAAAATAAATAAAATAAATAAAATAAATCATCGCGATGGAAACCAAAAGTAAGGCATCTACAAAGGTAATGGTATCAAACGCATCATAATGAATAAAGCACGTAATAAAGCACATAATACTGCCCGAAGATAGGCCGAAAGCTAACCCTATCCCTAACCCTAGTCGGTAACCAACCGCAGTCCGAAAAATATTACCAACCAACCGCCAACCGCAAATATCCTATCCACCATATAGTATTCGGCCGTTAACTTCGTAACGGTAACGGTTATCCACCGATCAATTATCTGTCGCGCAGTAGTTACCTACCGCGCACCAGCAGCCCGCTACAACACAATTACCGTTCGCAAAAACCATCCATCGTACGGCCGCACAATCCTAGGGACCCTTCTTACCATCAAACTTATCATCAAACTTATCATACTTATCATCATCAAAGATAAGTCTAATATACAGTACTTTCCGCAGAAGGTATGACCACGTGAACATCAAATAGACTTCCGGAGATACGCGGGGGATACCTTAGTTAATAAAATCAGAATCAATACTATAGTTGTAATTTATTATTACAGTAGTAATTAATTATATAATATACATCATATATTTATAATAGGGTGGGATGAAATGGGATGAACTATAAACTGCGAAACATTGGGGGAAGAAAATCAAGTGGAATCAACCCAATCAAGATCCACAGACTACGTGATTTGCAGGGCACATTGTGTTACTACAAATCGCGCCGCAGGAATAAAACGTTTAACAAAATCGGATCAGTAAATGAAATAACGTCAAATAACACATGACGCATGTGGTCAGGAAAGTCCCATATGCCCATACAAACAATACTCGACCAAATAATATTATTAGTTAATAAAATAAAATAATAAATAGAACTAGAATAAATGAAGACAACAAGTAAATAAAAGAAACATGAAGTATGGGATGTGAGTTCGACATAATGCCTGATTATAGGAAATTCAAACGTTATACTGCCAAACCATTTGCAGCCGTCGTCAGCAAAGTATACACAGGTGGCATTATCGTAAGAATGAATAAAGAAATGAAATAGATGAACTGATCCCAAAATTGACCGAACCTCAATATAAATGCATGAACCATGCCGAGTCAATCAGGAAAGCTGTATCATCCAATTTAATTCACATTTACAATTAGAATAATAATAATAATAATAATAATAATAATAATAAAGGGAAAGAACAATAATGGAGGAACTGAGCAAAACATGGACCTACATAATAAACAATAAACAATAACTAAGTGGGTTAACAATCGCAAGAACGAATTGTAAGTATAAATTATTAGGTCTACTAAAATAGTGCATGAAATAATTATTACATCCAAAGTAAAGTTAATACCAACGATGAACCAGTATATAATAGCTGAACATAGTTAATGCCATCAAGTTGAGTAAGTTGTGTGATTCCCACAATAAATCAATATAGCATATTATGTTAAAGCAGAGCCAACAATTCTAGTATTGGAAACATACATATTGAAAGCCGTAGATTCCGCACTGCGTAGATAGATGTGGAGGTCATAAAATTACAAGAGCCTACATAAAGAGAGACGAGAATCAACTAGCCCATTGAAGATGAATTGCAGTAAATCAAGAAGAGGAAACAACAGAATACCAGTAAGTATAAAGTATGAAGGTTAAGTAAAATAATATATAAAATAAACCATGAGAAGCCATATTAAAATGATGGGTGGGGTCATTAACAAAAGGTAATCTTAACCCAATGTGTCAAAACAGGAAAGTGTCAGCGAGATTCAGCAGGATTTACAAAACCAGCATCTAAAGATTTGCTGAGAGGAAGGGTTACCAAAAAGGGTTCAGGAGAATTCAAGAGGGTTCAAGGAGAAGAAGAAAAATGAAAGAAGCGAGAGGGAGAAGGTAAGGTAATATAGCAATTGCAATTGCAAAGTCATATAATAAATAACCGGATTGGTACATCTTGATGGCGCAACTCTTACAGGAACACCACACTATTATGTCGTGTCGTCATGGAGAACAGTCCAACCATGCACAGATATAGTGACTAAATTTAAATTGAATTGCACTGAACCAATATCCAGAGTCGAATAGCGGATGTCAGGCCGAGAGATGGTAAAATAATAGCGTCAAGCGTGACACAAGCTTAGAGTAACTTAGTAGAGACAAATGGCAATACAAACCATCATAAGAAATGTCAGAATATGCAAGGAATAATAAAGAAGGATAAGACACCAGTAAGACCAGTATCGTATGTCAAAACCAAGGTAATGTGCAAATAAAATAAATAAAGTAAAACCATTGCAGTGTATTAATACTTAACCACCGACAGGAACCGTGCACAACTACTATCACATCTGAGAGGAATAGACAGAATATACAGCACATTGTGCTAGCCGAGAGGAAAATCAGAGAATAAAACCAGTCAATAAAATAAACCAATTAAACCAAATCAATCAATGTAACTTAATCAACATTAATGAATGAATGAAGAGCGAATGGATGAATGAAACTGAACGCGAGTGAAACCGCTAAAGGCATTGACAACTTGGAGAAACCAAAATGAAAGTGTGAAACGCGTGTCACACATGACCGCCATGGAATACGATGTAAGTGTAAGACAAAATAAATTGAATTAAATACACGTGAACTATACTTCAAATGCGACCGTACACATCATTAACTCCATCACCACCACTTTACAAATTACAGATTATAGATTAAAGGACATAATTTAAGATTATGATTCTAAGATTACCAAAGCGATGCCAACCAGAATGAGGGATGGACAGACCGCCTTGTATAGTATAGTAACAAAGAACATTTGATCAAATAAGTAAATAAAATGAAATAATTTAAATTGAAATAATGAAGGGTAATTTAAACCATCAACAACTCCCTACATTTCCATCAACACAGACCGTCCTAAATCCCATGAAGAGTTAACTGAAATCAACACGCCCTATAAACACCCATCAATAGCCGCTTAATTTACAATGGTACTAGGTTGAGATAAGAGAGATGATAGCACTAATTATAGTAAAGGAGGAGAAGGAGGAAGGAAGAGAGAGAAGTTCGCTAAGGCAACAAAGCAGGTATTAATAGGAATATCAAGTAATGTAATTAAGCCAAAGAATACAGCACATTACCGTACAGTGCAACAAGCAACATACAGCAATCAATCAAATATCACTCACATATATCAATTGGAAGACCATACAATTCATCATAATTCATAATCAGCCATACCCAGCACCCACCCATAGGCATCTAATGCCATCCGCCGATACTGAGGATTCCGCCGCACGCGCAAGCCCCGTATTTAAGCTCGCACGCGCGCTCGGACGCATAGGACCCGTCGGCAGCCAGCCGGCAGGGCAGCGCGCAGTTGTTCAAGGGAAGAAATAGAGATTTATGCCAAGACCTCACCAAACACCACAATCATCAAGCGTCGTCCCTCAACACGACGATAAACAGCCGTTCAGAACGGACGCCCCGCCGATTAGGGTCGAGTGAAATACGACCCCTACCACCCATGCGACAGCTATACCTACCCAAGATCATTAAGTCAAGTACCGGAACGACTACAGCCCGAGAAGGGTACAAACACACCAGGATAAAGTCAAATGCAGATTTAATTAATCGTAATCGGCCGTACAAAAGTCATGTTTAATGATAGTGAATAATACAGGATTCAAAGAGACTGAAACGGGGTCACACACAAATAAATAAAATGAACAAAATGAAATGAAGTGAAATGAAATTTGTTATTAAAGACAAGGCGGAGACAAGAAGATAGGGATTAGGGATTAGAAAATTAGGAAAATTGGAAGATTCGAAAATTAAATTTGATCAGCCTAATTGCCATTAGGACAATTGCCGCTAATTGAAATAACTAACAATAACAGAATGAGATTCAATTAGAATTCACCAAACTGCAATTATTACCAAGTTAAATTCCGATCAAGTCGATTCCAAAGATACAAATAGAATCATGCAATGCTTGTAATAGTTGCAAGCGCATATACGATAAACAATTAGGGAGACCAACCAGCAATATGAGGTACAATAAATTGACTTGAAATTAGCCCGTCAAAAGTTAGGCGTTATATTCTCTGTTTAAAGTGTATAGCCAAGATAAGCTATCAGTCTAAGTCGAGTGAAATATCATCAAAACAACACGTGCAACGACCAGGCTCTATGGCTCGGGTACGCAAGTCAAGTATCCGAGCGGTCATAGACCTGGAATTCTAAAGTGCTAAAAATGCCGAAATAAATAGACAGGCAAGGTCAACCCCAGGTATAGTGTGAAAGACCTACATCTGGCATGGGCCGCGCCGGTGAATACAATGGTAGACACAGCATCGTAAATGAAGAATAAGACAGGCTAGAAGTAGAATGAAATAGAATAATAAATGAAGACGAGCCATACGAGCAGAGCAATCCCATCTAATTCAATAATTTAACATAGTCAGATCTAAATGAAAACAATAAAATGAATAAAACAAAACAAATAAAACAGATCAACTCGGTTCGCTCCCAACAAGGTGCGAATCGCAGGTAAATGAGATCCATAATAGGCGCCAGGACTGAGAACATGACTATAAAGAATCAAAATCAAGGTCCAATGAATGAATATTGAGATCAGAATTGTAAAAGTTAAAGGAATTTACCGTCGGGGACAACCAATGGATTAAATGTAGTTCCGCTGGAATTAAGGGAGTAGAAACGAAGTTTACAGTGGAGATCACCATAGTGTCAAATGGATGACAGCATTGACTTGAAGTAAAAGTATAATACGATGAGTGAATGAATAAAGAGCATATGAGATTGAGACTAACCAAAGTGAAATTGAGTGGGAGGGAAAATGTGGTTGCTGTGAAACTGCATACTACATAAGAGTCTTACATAAGGTCAATCAATTGAAATCAAAGTTAAATTGAAATTAAGCCAATTTCCTGTCGAACATTGCCGTATAATAATAAGACAGATTAAGGCCGGATTCAGGTCATAATTAACTGAAGATCATAATCAATTCCACTAAGCTTATAAAACATATCCATTATTCAGTTACTCACACAATCATAGGCCGTGGGCTAACGAAGGATGTCGCCCACCACAAACCCAGAAAACGGCGGGAAGGGAAGGGCGCGCCCCTCCCTGACCATTCCTCGTTCCAACCTCAGTAATGCACCCGTCCCAGCCAATGGGCGCATCGTCATGGCCACCAATCGCCAGCCGTTTCAGCTAAGATCCATCCTTCTATGAAAGCCACGGAAGGGATTGGCAACAGCATCCTCGGGCGCTCGCTTGCTCAGTTCCCAACTTACCACCGCCACGCATCGTCAACCTGTTGCATCGAGAGCCGCAAGCAACATAATCGTCAATCTACAACAGGTAGGCCAATCACCAGCCCACTACTGTTAACTCATACAATGGCATGATTGCCATCCCCAACGACTACCTTATCCCATCATACAAAACCAATACCAATAGTCCAGCCAGCCAGCCAGTCAATGCTCAATCACATAATTACACTGCCATACTCATCCTTACAATTCTCACAGCACCCACATAACAGTCCAATAATCCAGTAATGAAACAATTAACAGAAAGTGAAGGGGAAATAGAAGAGAAGAAAGCAGGAGCAATAAGGCAGCCGCAGCCATCAACAGCTGGGTGACAGGAAGGGTGCAGTGAAGAGAGGGAGAAAAGGAAGACAGAAGGTAATTGGAAATACCTTCAATAAGACATGGGTACATACCAGTGAATGAAGTGCAACGCAATCACATCGATACCTTAACAAAACAAAACAGTGATTAACGAGTAGGGTCAGCAGACTAGGTTACTAGTGTAACGACCCAGAGTGAGTACGTTACTGCACCGACTTGTAGGGAGAGCGGTTCCCTTAGAAGGCGACTCGTAATCAATGTATTAAGGATTATAGGTTCGTGTGGTGTGCGGCTAAGGAGTGAAATCCAAACACTAATGTGCTAGAAACTGAATGAAAATTAGTGTATTCAAAAATAGAAAGGTAAGTGAATATTGAAATATAATACAAAATCGCTAGTATCACAATAAGTGCGGCTAGAAATTGGAATACAATAAAAATTATAATTAGTTCGCCCTAGATTGGGAATACAATTGAAAATATGTAATTAGTAATTAATATATGTAAGTAAAAATTAATAATTGTAATTAATCGTAATAATCGATAGCGCTAACGCGAATGCGGCGTGGTCTTCTTATACAGTCAATACTCTGTTTGTTTTCAACAATAATTATGGAAACTAATTCCAGAGGTTTGTGCTAGACCGCTAGAATCCAGTTAACCTTTCCTATGGGTCGCAACCGGTTTCTGGTTAAATACCAGAGCCGTGTTAATCGCAGGCCGTCAAGGAGCTCCGCTCCTCGCTAGCTCTTTACACTTAAACGTAGGCTTGGCGTAACACCTGGGTAACACGTTGCGAATCGCGTATAGGAGGTCCACTGATCTGTGGTACTGCACGCCACCAGTGGAAGAGTAGAAATTAGCTGTAGCTCGCGCTCTATCGCTGCCTAGACAGTTCAGCGCAAGCTCTTCTCTACTGATCAGAGTGTTGTCTGTTTCAGACCGAGGTCTGAGAAGATCTGCCCTCTATTTATACTCAGATTTTGCTGAGTCGGCACTTTTTTTCCGCATAGAGTTCTTGGGGTAGCTGGGTTTTTCCCGTCACGTGGTGGTCCAGCATCCCCACTCTAGAATACTACCCCACCGTATGGTTACTGGGGTGCGCTCGCGCGTGCGCGGTCGGAACGTCGATAATTTATCGATAAACTGTTTTACCGTCCGACTTATCGACTAAACTTTTATCGATCAATTCAACAGACTCGGTTATCGACGAAATGAAAATGTTTATTACAAAAATTTATACATTAAATATTAACAATAAAAATAAAATAAAATATTCTGTATAAAAAAATTGGTTATAATAAAGAAAAATAAAATTAAAAAGATATTGTGTTAAATTCTTGGGTCGTTACACTAGCAAAATTAGTTTAAGTAATAAATAAGAGTAATACTAAGCGATACACGGTAAGATGAATAAGTTGATAAGTGAGGAAGTGAATAAATACCTAAACAAGTGAATGATCAACAGGTCCGCTGACAGTTCAAGCCCGGTATCAACAGGCGAATTAAAATGGAGAGCATGAAGAACGACCTGTTACCTGCAATTATCGGAGCGAGCGGAGGAGGGCCCAACACAACAGAGGGGGCAGATATCAACACCGAAGCCTCATGCTCGACTTCCGCCGCAGGTACAGGCACTGGGCCAGGAACAATCATAGTAAACCCGAACGTAAGTATCATTAAAAAATTACTCACAACACAGCCCCCCCTAAGCATACCTAGACAAAAGCGCCTTACACGGCGTGAAAGTAGCAAAATGAAATTATAACAGCACCAGGTCGAAGTCGAATTAATAATAAATCCATTAAAATCAAATAGATAGACAGAAAATAAAGAAATAGATAAATGTGCACAAGCAGGATCAGACAACAACTAAAGCACCTACATTAAAATCAGCGAGAGTTCGGATGTGCAGCGAAAGTTGCCACGAAATCGACTTAATTACAAGATTAAGATTGGAGATTAACTAAATAAATTGAAGGTTCCCATAAGTCATAAGTCTTAAAATCCGAGTCAGGCTATCGCTAGAGTAAAATAAAATCAATTAATTTGAGTAACTCAAGTAAGTTGGAATTAAATTACGTGACGGGACTGCAAGTAACGCACAAACTGAGAATAGGGCCAGGACCCCCAATTCAGCTCAATTAGAATCAAGATCAATGCCGGAATGCAATTTAGATCAAACCAAATGAAATTGTAATAATAAATCAAAATCATGTTCCTCGAGTCAAATGTAACAGCCCGGGGTTAAAAACTTCCACTTCCTAATCCGGAACCACCTCGAGTCACAAATCAGGATTCATAGTGCAATTGACTCACAATTAACTTGAAAATGTCAGCCAATCAAAATTCAAGGAAGCTGAATTCCAAACAGCATAGTTTAAAGGCCTAGTAGTTTAGAGGCCTAATAGTTGAGATCTAGGTCTAACAAAACAAACAAACAAACCAGCTTGAATTGAAATCAGGACGAATGATTATTGGATCAGACCCGGAACAAAGTTAGCATCGACCCTAAGTATCAGTGAAATTTAAGATAATAGTATTAATAGGGCTGTACCCAAATTCCAAAGAAATTAGGCATGACTAACGTATACTCAATGATTAACCGTAATTGATTATAATAAATCGGATGAAAACACTGTATCCTAAATGCGAAATACTCGTAACCCCTGACCATAACCGTAAATCCGTAAATACAGTAATACAACAATTTCCAATAGCTGCAATAGTTAATTAACCCTAATATTGGTCATTACAGCAACTGGATGCAGTCATCTCGGGATCAGTAGAAAGGGCAGTGTCCGCCCGGGTAGAATGCATCCAGCAAGAGATGATGCGACACGCGGCCGCAGTGGTGCATCTGAGTCAGGCATCCTCGGGGCGGCGCAACCCATATCGATGGTCTCGCCGAAGGCTAACACGACCGAGACGAACAAGAACAGCCTCAGCACCACCGCAGCCACGTTATCAGCAGCCTCCACCCCTAATGGAGATGCAAACACACCCGCCAGGCCAGCAACAACAACAACAACAAGAACATCAACAACAACATCAACAACCACAGCCAATTCACCTCCAATACCCAACTTATCAGCCATCCTACCCATATCCGACCTATTCGACTTATACGGCCTATCCGCATTATCCGTACCCCCCGCATTACCCCGCACCGCATCCATACAACCAGCTATACGCACCCACCTATCCACCCTCATATCCCCCCCAGCGTACACCTATCCGTCACATCCCCGCTAACATTGTAATAGTGTTATTTAGTGATAAGTTAATAGCAAAGTAAGTAGGTTAGTGGTAGGTTTAATCTGCATTGTTTAACTTCATATTATTATTATAAATTTAAGTTATCTGTTCCTAATAAAATAGATTAGACTACAGCAACGCGAAGGGCGCAGCTTAAGAATAGGCTAGCGATAGGCTAGATGTAAGCAAGGTTTAGGTTTAATAAGAGTATGAATTGCATTTGAGTTCAATTTAAGTTTAATTTAAGTTTAATTTAAGCACACATTGAGTAAGGGTACGCGAACAGACGCAGACGTAAAGTCATAAATAGTATTAGTATTATAGTATTATAGTATTATTAGTTGACTGGTCGGCATATGGAGCCTGACGCCAGATATGCCAAGATACATATGTACATGTGCAATTACAACTTAATCACAACTATAACCACGAATTGTATCATTGCATCACTATACCAGCCATTATCCCCAACAATGCTCAAGCAAGCGACAAATCAGTTGAAATAATGAACCATCCATTGTCCAAATCCAAGCCTCAATTCCTCTTTTGTCAGTTCACCCAAGGAAATGGATCAGAGTGGCCGATAGCCAAAACCTGACAAACCAAGGTGAAGCGGGTAAATCAAAAGGATGCACGTTCACCCGTCTGAATTCATAAGGAAATATACTTTATCGCGGCGTTCCATGGACCCGTTGCACCCTAACACCCACAGATCAGTTCCCCCGTGAACCGATGCAACTTGCCAGCATGCTAGGCCGCCACACTGCCTGTGTAAGGGGAGCGAGGCAGTGGTTGATAGCAAACGATATTAAATAGATATTCAGCAAAAAGGCAGCTCCTACAGTGATTGCAGCGCTCAATGAATAAATAGTAATTACAAATGATGGTTACAGGTAGCCGATATAGGATATGATTGGGCAAAACACAATTATCATAGAATAAGATAAGCCAGTAAAATATTCGTGTGTACCTAAAATAAAATAAAATAAATCAATAAATATTGTTACGTTAGTACTGGATATCTGTAAACGAAACATAAATGAAGGAAGACTGAATTGATCAAACCGGATCCGGAACAATCGATAGAAAAACCAAATCCCAAGCAGTCGCATCGAGTTTAATCGAGCAATCGAATTCCGCCGCCAGAAACGACCGATAGAGCGCGCGTCTACCGCCACCATTAGCCAACAGGATGGCCGCGCAGGGGACGACCGCAAACAATTGCGGTACAGCGCAAATTTAAACATTTAGAGGTTAAACAGTTGCAGCTGGCGATTTGAGAGCGCAAGGAGAAGCAGGTCCGCGAATAATGTGACATAGGCATAGGAAATATTTGTCCACAAGTGAGACGCAGGGTAACTTAGAAAGGTTAGTTCCTACCAGATTAATTATTTATTTGAGCAAGTTTGTAGCAGACAGCCAAGTACTCCGCGCAATTATCGCATTAACTAAGAGGCAGAGTCATACAAGGCCTAGCCTGAAGAAAACTACGACAATATCGATAATATCGATGGTCCAATGCGCCAGAACCCGGGGAGGTAGTTGAGCTCCCCGGGACGTATGGAATAACCTTAACAGTTAAATGGCAATGAACCAGTCCTGATAGTGTAAGATGAACAACGAAACCTGCACCAATAGTTAATTCAATTAATTCAATTAGAACAGCAGCACAGCGACAACATTGCCAGAACCCATAAGGCATGAAGGCATAAGTACTAAAACATTGTGATATACCAGATACGATGAAAACCTTAACACAAAGGAAGCCCCAACCTTCAAGCTCACAAACACCCCCAGACTCAGTAACTCATTGTGGCGCACAAGCAAGGTGTCAACCAAAGCGAGGGTGTATATATAACAAGATATTAACATGGCCAATCAATAACTGCAGACACAGACAGGTACATACACAAGAAACTATAGTTCGCTACCCGCTCAATCCGATAGTACAAGCTACAGAAGATGCAGCGACTATAATAGCTAAATCAGTAAAGATTGAATAGGCACAATATATTTGGACCGCATCGTCAGAGCCGACCCAGAACCTGATCACAACCGGACGATGCACTCCAGGCAACACCCCTGTAATACTGGCAGTGATCCGAAGTCATCAGGCACATTGACTAGCGGGGACCTGAATGGAGGTACCAAAGTATGCATGCATATTGATGTTTAGTAGAATCAATTAACTATATTTCAGCACACTACCTAGGATAGAATGTCCCAAAGCAGTGAACCAAACCTATGCCGCAAAAGTAAAGGATCAATAAGCTCGAAGATGCCATCCATGATCGTAGTCGCAAGTAAACTACAGACATAGGAATGGAAATTTAAAGATGGGCAAGAGGAGATAGATAAGTTACAGACTTCACATTTAAGAACTAAAAACCTAAACGCATAGCAGCAAATCACGCCAGAAAGCGCACCCCTGCATCGAAGATTAAGTGGGCACGGCTGCCGCAGAAAAGATATACCAATGGTAAGTGGTAGTGTGAAATTACAATGAAGCATGTATAATTGAAAGCAAAGGCAATAAGTCAATTGTCACCAAATTAAACATTCAGCCAGACTCAAGCATCACTCGTTCAAACTTCATTCATCCTTATTTAGAGCAAAAGTAACTCAAGAGAAATAAAGGCAAATAGATGATAAGCAGAATAAAATAGATAAAGAGATGAGCCATCCGCCCATTCATATGTCCCGCCTGCCAAAATAGCCCTTTGAATTGGTGGAAACCACCAGGCGCACCATAGCGCTTCATGAATTGAGGAAAATGCGAGGAAAATTGAAGCACCCAGAGATTATTCAAGCGCCTAAGAATAACAGTACCTTTATACTTGATTTTAATCAGATCTAATTAATCAGCCGGCCAATAATAGAATTGCAAGTTAAAATTTATGTAATTTCAATTTCAATGTACTGCGTAATCACAGCAAAGAGCATGCCCGTGCCAAGGGACAAGGCGAAGAGACGGCATATTCACTGTGGGGAGCACAGCGATGATAACGATTTAGTAAGTATAAATTATGCATTGAACTCCAGATTACCAGGCCACCAGCATGGACTGTGTAATCATGTAGAGCTGCAGAGCTGAGGGCTTCAAGGAATAGTGAGGAACACGAAGAGGGAATCATTCTGATCATGAGAGCGATAGAACGATAGCATAACACAGCAGGCCATCAACAAGTGGTTAATTACCTGCAAACAACGTGTATTAAATGGTACGGTGTATCAAAATGAACAAATAAATTCAGAGCGTACTGAATCAATTCAGATTTCGACTTCAACTATCAACACGCTACCTCATACTATCCGTCCAAGTACTTAAACTAGTAGAATCTGTTTGATGAGTCAGAACTAAACATAGCAACAGGCTCAGCAATAGATTTAATTAATGAATTAAATTAATGAAGTAATAATCAAAGTTAAAGAATTAAAACCAGTCCCCGCGTCGGACCCAGATTTCGTATGCGTAACACTCATTACTACCACCCCCAGCCCTTCCGCCACCAGACCGAGACCAATGCGACAGCCAATCCCCACTCAAGAAAAGAAACTACAGAAACTAAAGAAACTAAAGAAACTAAAGAAACTAATCAGCGTAGCTCATCCATTTTGCCAGCTTCAATGGTGCATAACCCTTGAATCATCATCAAGAAGGATACATCGCATCGATCTTATCACAACGCAAAATCCATCCTTGGTAAGCAAGTACAATAATAGTCAATCCACCAGTCAATTGATCGTTGGTTGCTAATGAACAGCCACGAGACGTACAACCGGCATCCGACGCAGCGGACTGCGCATATTACATCGTGAATATACCATAAAGTTCATCTTATTCATCCAAATACATTGTAACCCGTTCATCCAATCATGCTTGACATGATAAAATAGAATAGAATAATATAAAATATCCATCAACCCATGGTTCAAATATTAATATGTACATCATTCACAGAATAAGCGACGTGATCACATCACTGAAGGAAGACGAAGACAAAGAAGCCTAGAGAGCAGAAGAAGAGACCAAGGGACAAGGGCGAGAGAGCACGAGAGTAGAAGACAGGACTTAGAAGTTATAATCGTGAATAGTAAAACAAAGTAAGTCTTTTGAAATTGCCTAGAGTCGTAACTCGCTTTAATAATACTAACGCAACTATTGCAACTCAGCAACACAACGCAAAGCGTAAGACAAAGTAATGGAGCAAACATAAAACTCAAAACTCAAAATGCACGTCGAGACAATCAACACGCCTAATGCTATACTTCGATTGACAGGAACCATAATGTCCGCCTTTACCGTGCTGCAAGTGAATTTGAATCACTGCCGCGCAGCACAGGACATCCTTTGGCAGGCCGTACATGACTACAGCGCCGACCTCGTGATCATAAGCGAGCCATACTGCCCACGCCCAGAGTGGCACACCGATCCAACTGGCACCCTGAGTATATGGTGTGTGCAGCGACCGCCACCAACCGCTGAACTGGGTGCAATACGTAAAGTACACACCTCCAACGGCTGTATTGGCCTAGAAACCCGCGACTTCCTTATATTGGGGTGTTATTATTCCCCCTCCCTAACAATGGCCACGTATGAGGGCCAATTGCATGATTTAACGGCCGGAATTGCCTCGTCCAACAAGCCTACAATTATAGCCGGGGACTTTAATGCGCGCTCCGTACAATGGGGGTCAGATCGTACCGACACGCGCGGATATCGGCTGCTTCGCGTCTGCGAACAGACCGGCCTAATACCCGTAAATAGTACAGGCGGCCCTACTTTTAGGCGCAATCGCCAGCAATCACGGATTGATGCAATGGCATGCAGCCACTCATTAAGGTCGCGCGTAACCCGTTTCTTTGTATCCACGAAATACACCGGCTCAGATCATAGCTACTTAGTTCATCGCTTCGGCGCCACACCCAACTTTACCAGCTCCTCGATGAATTCCGATCGCAATATCCGGTATAGCCCACCCGATATTGAAGAATGGGCGTCCATAATAAAAGATAATTTGGTCCTACCACCAGAATTACCCCTGTGGATTCGCAAACGTACCATTTTCCAATTTGAAAGCATAACAGACATAGACAACGCAATCACAGAACTAGAGTCATGGTATGAGGCTGCGCGAGTACCAAGAGTTCCCAGAAGAAGGAAATACGTGTCTTGGTGGAGCAAGGAACTATCCAAACTGCGACTAGCTGCCGCCCGATCTCGCGCGAAATGGCATCGCGCGGCCTCGCGAATATCAAACGTATCAAGCATCCTCGAGCATCCCCTTCGCCAACGCATGATAGCCGACCGTCGCGCCTTGATTAAAGCCATTCGTAAGAGTAAGGACGCCTCATGGTCCGAAATGATTAATGAAGTAGCCCGAGATCCATGGGGTAAGCCTTATAAATCCGTCATGAAACGATTAAAGGGAAATTCACAATTAGTGCGCCTCAACGAGACCGAATTCAGGGCAGCCGTATCACAATTGTTTATAACCGAGCCCCCAGCGGCTGCGAGAAGTGAAACACATGAAGCCGATGACACGACCCACCCACCCGCACCCACAAGTTATCCCAGTAGTGCCACCACTATGATCCCCGCGCAACCCCGGTCTCCGAGCCCCCAGCCCGGGCCCAGCCATGCCACCACAAGGCACCGAGCCTCAGCGAGTTACAGCGCTCCGCTTAACATGGCACCCATAATAACAACAGACGCTGACCTTCCCCCACCGCCACCGTCCGTTGCGCAAGGCCTCCGGGAAGACCCTCAAGATCCGCGAATACCGTATCCATTCAGCGCTTGTGATGCCGCCATTGCCCTTAGTAAGGTGTCCAAAGGAAAAGCACCTGGACGTGATGGAATAACCGGGGAAGCCCTTCGCCCCATTTATAAATTGGCACCAGAGTGGGTGCGTGATTTATTTAATGCATGCTACCGTCTAGCATATTTCCCCGCCTCTTGGAAGGTCGGTCGATTGGTGTTAATTCCTAAACCCGGGAAACCTTTCAACTCATTTTCCGACCTACGCCCCCTGTGCATGCTGTCTAACCTCGGGAAAGGTTTTGAATACGCCCTACGAGAACTCCTGGAAGACGCCGTAAGAAATTCGGGAGATTTGTCCCCTCGTCAATACGGTTTCCGTCACAAGCGATCAACGCTGCAGGCGATGAAGGTGGTAATGTCCGAATGGAATCGTGCTCGTAATCTTGCAAACCACTGCTTACTGATAGGCTTAGATGTAAAGAACGCCTTCAACACCGTTCGGTGGGAAAATATAATTGCCGCCGCCCGTCGTCGCAACTTCCCTCCCCACCTAATAGCAATGCTAGAAAACTATCTAAGCAAGCGATTCGTTGGTACCATGATGCCCGATGGCACCTGGATAGAGCAAGAAGTGTTCGCCGATGTTCCACAGGGGTCAGTCCTAGGACCGTTCCTGTGGAATTTGGCTTACGATTCGATTCTAGAGGTCACCCTACCCCGCAACGTGCTAACAATCGCACTCGCAGACGACCTTGCCCTGATCATTATAGGCTTGCTAAGTAATTTACGTGAAATAGCCGAAATAGCATTACGACAGCTCAGTATATGGTATCGTCAAAATGACCTGACCCTAGCTACCCATAAAACCGAAGCAGTCCTCCTGACAGGCCGACGAGTGCCCGCTGGTCTGACGTTGCAGCACGAGTCTTCCATGATACAAACTATCTCCTCCATGCGATATCTAGGCGTGATGTTTTGCAATAACCGCACCTTCCGCAGTCATTTGACAAAGGTCACCGAAAGGGGTAGTAGAGTAGCCCAACATCTAGCATGGCTACTACCCAATCTACGCGGAGGAGGGCACCTACCCCGCATGTTATATTACCGCGTTACAGAATCGATCGTACTATACGCCGCACCCGTGTGGCATGAAGCCATAAAGTACAAGAACATGGTTCGGCTTCTGCTATCAGCGCAGAGGCTAGGCCTAATACGTGTAGCCGTTTCATACTACACTGTATCGCACGATGCGCTAACCGTCTTAACCGGCTGTATGCCCTGGAACTTGACAATACAGGTCCGTCAACAGCTGTTCGGTTTCGAGGCAGACACAGTGGACGAACACAACCAATATATAGCCGCCGTACGTGGAGAGGCCTACGCCAGTTGGCAGCGCCACTGGAATACCACCCCCTACGGCGCATGGACCCGCCGCCTAATACCCAATGTTTGAGATTTGCTCGTTTATTAATTATATTTTCTTCTACATTATTGTTGTTTAAATTTACATTATACTAAAACTAATTATTTTATTCTATTAACTGTACATATTTGTTTGTATCTATTATTAATCGTTTATAAAATAAATCATATCCGACGGGCGAGCGGGGTTCGCGGTTCCCCGCCACTCGTCCTTCCCCTCACAGGTTCCCCCGGGCGGATCGAGTAGCTCGGCACCTGTAGGGGGGCGATGCGAGACGGCGAAAGATATAAATATATCGATTCCGAGAATCCTCGCTCTCTCTCTTAGTCGGCATTGTGACAAAAGTAAACACGGGCTTATCACGAAACGCTTCTTCACCGAATTCCGTTGCGGATTAAAACCGTCTACGATCCCTGTGTGCATCGTTTAAAGGGATTCCCCGAAAAACGGATTAAATACCGACCCGCGATCGCGTCGAACTTTTTTTCACGCTCCAACGAGCAGCGTTGTTCAGAAGCTCGTCTCAATTCCTCGACCGTTTCGACGGAAAATTCGGAGCTTCAAAACATTGGTCCTTCGAGCCGGATCTTTGTCCGGCACCTCGATTTTGACCATCGCGAATCGGTACGTTGTCTTCCGGCCGTGAGTGCAGTGATCTCTTGGCGAACTGCGTCCTCAGTGCATCGAAGTACGATCCAACGGTGGCCGATCGCCCGCTGGACTTCCCGAACTGCTGGAAAAAGGGTTAAAGACTACAGTTTCTTGTGAGTTACGCTGACTTTATTTTCTTGCGTCTAATCAGAATAATCGTATTCTTTATCACGTACACGCCGTTAAACGGTCCGAATTTCAAACCGCCAACGGTCGCGAGTTGTGACCTTGCACGCGCGTGCTGTGTACGTCCTTACGTGTCGTTAGAGAACAGTTTTTGGGGGTGACTCATCATGTCGACGTCACTCGAAAACCTACTGCGCTCTCAAGAAGACCTGGCCGGACGTATAGAGCGTTTCATGAGAATACACTGAAGATCGGGCAAGAAAAACTTACTCTAATTATGCTGCAGCAACGGAGGCAGCTGTTAGATACTTATTGGCGTGATTTTTCGTCAACTCACAAATCTATTATTTGCGCAGCTGATAAATCAGTGCCTTACTTGAAGGAAGACGTTTTCAGCACTATTGAAGGTACTTACCTTTCGCACGTCGTGGACTTGGAGGAGAGGATTGCCCTACTCGCCCCAGACCGGAATAAGCCAGGAGACGAGAATTCTTCCGGCAAAGCGTCGTCAGGCGAACCGACTTTACCCACGATCTCGCTGCCCACGTTTTCTGGGGATCTCCTAGTGGGAAAGTTATCGGGATCAATTCAGAGCTCTAATTCACGGCTCGAAAAAGTTAAGTAAGGTGCAAAAATTACATTATCTAAATCTAGTCTTACAGGTGACGCAGCAAAATGCTTACCTGCACTCCGATGACGGACGGTAATTACGAGGCATCGTGGGCGTCCCTGGAGCGTCGCTACGGTAATAAAAGGATCTTAGCGGCCTCACACATGCGTCGCATCCTCACCTGTGCTCCCATAGTAAAGGCGTTCTCTCAGGAAATTAAAAGGATCCTCGACGAATTCCGCCAGTCAAGGAATGCACTCGCCTCTTTGGAGCGACCGGTGGAGTCGTGGGACGAATGGTTTTCGTTCCTCCTCGCCGAAAAGCTGGATCAAACCACGAGACTCGCTTGGGAAACTTCCTGGTTGATCCCACTACGCTTCCCCGTTTGAGGCGTTAGTGGATTTTCTGGAAAATCGTGCTCACGCTATTATTTCTGCTCAAGGTACGAATGCGGCGACGCCCCCCTCCAGTCCAAGGAAGGCTCCAAGCGGACACCCGTTGCAAATGCTCGACCAAGGGTAACATTGACCACGAACGCCAAGGAAACAGCCAAGCCTAAGACAGCAAAAACGTGCCCGTCGTGTGCTGGCTCACACACTCTTGGCCACTGCACTAGGTTGAAGAAAATGAATCCGCAAGACCGTTTGTCGCTGGTAAAAAAGGTAGGCGTGTGTACAGCATGTCTAAATTCAGGTCATGAAGTTGCAGCCTGCAAGTCAAACTTTCGCTGCCTGGTTTGCGATGACAATCACCACACTACGTTACACGATGCCTTTCGGGAAGATCAAGCATCGTCATCCAAGGCAAATATAATTACACCGAGCACGAGTGCTGCTCATACGGTCCGATCTCAACGGGTGATTTTATTGGCAACCGCGCGGGTCCGCTTGGAGTCGACTGAGGGTCGCACTTTAGACGTCAGGGCTCTTTTAGATCCAGGCTCTGAGTCGTCATTTGTTAGCGAGAAGGTCGCGCAATCGCTCCAGCTACAGCGGAAAAGTGTGAGGGTGTTACTCACCGGTTATCAGGAGAAGAGCGTCGGGATGGCCAAACACGAAGTCTCCGTCGAGCTTACGTCCTGCGCAGACAGCGACTTCCGCATCACTCTTAACGCGTTGGTGACAAGGAAAGTCACCTCTCCAACTCCGTCTCATCCAGTGGAGGACCATCCATGGATTCACATGCGGGGATTGCCGCTGGCCGATCCGGAGTTTAGATTACCACGTAGAGTCGACGTACTTCTTGGAGCCGACGTTTGTGGGTACCTTTTCTTGGAAAATAAGGTAGGCCCTCCTGGAACTCCGTCGCTAGTCCGCACGCCGTTTGGATGGTCCCCTTTGGGGCCGGTTTCGACCTCCGACGATCCAGCTTCAGGGGTGGCTCGGGTGCAACTCATCCGAGGCCTGGATGATCTCCGAAACGACCTGCAAAGATTTTGGGAGCTTGAGGAGGTCCCTTCGAAGTCTCCGTGGAGCCCTCAAGACACAGCTTGTGAGGAGTATTTCAAGGAAACGCACTCACGTGATGAACTAGGACGTTACGGCTCCCATTTCTGAAGGCTACACCCGAAGACATCGGAGTGCCGCGACGTGCCGCTCTTCAACGGTTTCTGGCTGGCGAACGAAGATGGGAGAAGGACTCCTTTTTGCAAACATCTTATGCGGGCTTCATGGAGGAGTATCTGAGACTGGGCCACATGGAACCAGCCTCCAAGTATGATGTCGCTAACGCCAATTACCTGCCTCACCATGCAGTCTGGAAAACCACCGGGTCAGGAAATAAAAGGATTCGAGTTGTCTTTGACGGATCTTATGTTTCAGGCAACAGACCTTCGCTGAACCAGGCTCTTGCGTCAGACCACGTCTGCAGTCCGACCTTTGGCTGGTGCTCACTCGGTGGAGGTTCCCGAGATGCGTATTTTCTACGGACATGTAAAGATGTTCCGTCAGATAGCCGTCCATCCTGACGATCGAGATTGGCAGCGCATACGGTGGAGAGACGAAGCTGGAAACGAAGTCCGCGACTTTCGTTTAACCACGGTCACCTACGGGACAACTTCAGCCCCTTACCTTGCTCTACGAGTTCTACAACAGCTGGCAGACGATGAGGAACAACGATTTCCTTTGGGCGCAGCCATCTTACGTCGAAATTCCTACGTGGACGACCTGTTGGCTGGAGCCGACGATCCTGCCAAGGCTGAGGAGTCTCGACAGCAGCTAATCGGCATCCTCATGGCGGGCGGGTTCCCTCTTGATAAGTGGACGCTGAACTACACGTCCCAAGGGGAACCTAGTGAAAGAGATCACAAATTCCTGCAGGCGAGCAACGACGCGGAGACGCTAGGACTGACTTGGAATGCGGTGGCAGACACGCTTACTGTTACCTCGGCCAAATCGGACCAACCGTCAACCATCCGAACTTGGACGAAACGACTCGTCCTTTCTTACACTGCTCGACTCTTCGATCCGCTTGGATGGGCCTCACCAGTACTCATACGCGCCAAAACACTACTGCAAGATCTTTGGTTGTCAGGAGCAGATTGGGACGAACCGCTTTCAGTCCGCCTGGAGGAGTCGTGGCTTCAGTTTCGTCAAGATCTGGAAGAGGTAAAGACTATCTCATTACCACGTTGGGTTAGTTACAGGGATGCGATGCAAGATCACATCGAGCTGCATGGCTTTTGCGACGCCTCCGAACGAGCATACGCCGCTGCAGTCTATGTACGCTTACCAAGTACCTCCACCATGGCGAACGTGCATCTCCTCATCGCAAAAACGAAGCTCGCTCCAATCAAGCTCTGCAGTATTCCGCGTTTGGAATTATGCGAGCTCTGCTACTAGCTCGACTCATGGTGGCGGTTCGGGACGGCATACTTCCTCTACGAGCCACCTTATATGCGTGGACGGATGCATCGGTGGTACTATCCTGGGTCCAATCGCACGCTTCCAGGTGGAAGCCCTTCGTCGCACACCGCGTGGCGGAAATTCAAACGTTACTCCCAGACGTGGATTGGCGTCATCTTCGCAGCGGCGATAATCCGGCGGATTTAGCAACCAGGGGAGTTACCGTACAGGCTCTGAAGGAAGAGCGCTGGTGGCATGGCCCTTCGTGGCTTCAGTCGCCCTCCAGTGATTGGCCGTCCTCCATTCGTTCTCAGGACGATTCACTCTCAGAGCAAAGATCTACCGTCCACACCATCGCAGCCGAACATTTAGAATCTGAAAACGACTTACTATGCCGATTTTCGTCGTTGACAAAGCTAGTACGCATTACAGCTTACCTGAGACGCTTCGTGTGGAACACTCGGGGCAACGACAGCAGGCGAACGGGTTTCCTGACTTCCACGGAACTCGATGAGGCTCGAAAATGTATTCTCCGACTGAGCCAATCGGAATATTTTTCCGAAGAATTACACAATCTAAAAACAGGTAAACCGATTAAAAGTAAATCCAATGTATTAGCCTTACGGCCTGTTTTAGATGACTGCGGGATCATTCGTGTGGGTGGAAGATTGGATCATGCATCGCTCACTTACGATCAACGGCATCCAATCCTCGTTCACCGTCGGTCTAATTTGGCTGAGCTAATTGTTCGGGCAGCACACGCTCAGACTCTTCATGGTGGCCTCACGTCGACACAAAGCTTCGTCCGTCAAACGTACTGGATTCCGCAGGACCGCACTCTCCTCAAACGCATCCTAAGAATTGCGTACGCTGTGTAAGATTCCAAGGTAACACGGGTACGCAGCAAATGGGCTCCTTACCTGCTTCACGAGTCCAGCCTGCCAGGGCCTTCCTTCGCAGTGGGGTCGACTATGCTGGCCCAATCACCCTCTGCATGTCAAAGGGTCGCGGCCAGAAGACGGTCAAGGGCTACATCGCCGTGTTCGTCTGCCTCTGCACCAAAGCTGTCCACCTGGAGCCAGTGTCCGACCTGTCTGCGTCCGCGTTTATCGCGGCCTTCCGACGGTTCGTCGCGAGGCGAGGACGCTGTGCTCACCTCTTAAGCGACAACGCGACGAATTTTCGGGGTGCAGATGCGCAGTTGAAATCTATGTTCAAACGAGCTTCTGAATTTTACAGGGAGGTTGCTGAGCTAATCGCCAACAAGGAACGAATTGGGATTTTATTCCACCCTACTCACCTCACTTTGGCGGCCTGTGGGAGGCGGCGGTGAAATCCGCGAAGAGGCATCTTCTTCGGTCAGTAGAGGGCACAGGCTGACCTTCGAAGAACTGACAACATTTTGTGCCAGGTGGAAGCGTGTTTAAATTCACGACCGTTATCTCACTCACGGACGACCCCAAAGACTTCTCCGCAAACACCGAATCACCTCATTACGGGTCACTCACTGTCGGCGATTCCGGAATCACCGGAAAATTTAAATTTCGACGGAGGACACAAAAGGTGGGCCCTCGTACAAAAATTAATTGAACATTTTTGGCGTAGGTGGAGTAAAGAATATCTGGGCCAACTGCACCTTCCGAAGTGGCGGAAGGCGCTTCCTAACCTCCAACTCGGAACCCTCGTCTTGCTAAAGGAGGACTCGACACCACCACTAAATGGCCGATGGCGCGCGTCGTGAAGGTCCACGAGGGAAAAGATGGCCTAACACGTGTGGCGACCGTCCAGACTGCTACCAGACTGACCACACGTGCAATCACACGGTTGATTCCACTCGTGTCGCCGAACGATACGGACAACGCTATGGCTAAGAAGACGTCTCATGATACGTCTGTCACGGCGGGCGGCGGCACTCTACCGGCAGCCGAGCAGTGACGCAGTAGCAACCGCCGATTCTTGGAAACGGTCACGTCGTTGCCGTTCCGACAACGAGGCGGGCGGCATGTTTGAGATTTGCTCGTTTATTAATTATATTTCTTCTACATTATTGTTGTTTAAATTTACATTATACTAAAACTAATTATTTTATTCTATTAACTGTACATATTTGTTTGTATCTATTATTAATCGTTTATAAAATAAATCATATCCGACGGGCGAGCGAGGTTCGCGGTTCCCCGCCACTCGTCCTTCCCCTCACAGGTTCCCCCGGGTGGATCGAGTAGCTCGGCACCTGTAGGGGGGCGAGGCGAGACGGCGAAAGATATAAATATATCGATTCCGAGAATCCGCTCTCTCTCTTAGTCGGCATTGTGACAAAAGTAAACACGGGCTTATCATGAAACGCTTCTTTTACCGAATTCCGTTGCGGATTAAAACCGTCTACGATCCCTGTGTGCATCGTTTAAAGGGATTCCCCGAAAAACGGATTAAATACCGATCCGCGATCGCGTCGAACTTTTTTTCACGCTCCAACGAGCAGCGTTATTCGGAAGCTCGTCTCAATTCCTCGACCGTTTCGACGGAAAATTCGGAGCTTCAAAAACCCAACATAGAGTATTGGCTAAAGAAAAACGGTCCCTTATACCTGAATTTTACTTGACACAGGTTTTAACTAACCACGGTGCTCCGCCTCGTTTTTATACAGAATCAAGCGCAGCAGCACACCATACTGCTTGTTCTGCGACCCACCTGTGATTGATGATGCAGAACACACCGTGTTTCATTGCACCCGATGGGCCGCCGAACGCACACGCGCAACAATGGAAGTAGGGGTGTTATACTCTGAAACCCTAATCGACTGTGTTTTAGATGAAAATCGTCGCACCCCTCTACTGGCTTTTATAGCGGAAATATTAAAGAAAAAGGAGAGCATAGGGCGCGCAAGGGAACGCGCCGGACTAGTGCCAGTTCGTCGAGTTCGGCGCAGACGCGCATAACCCTTCCGCATTACTAAGTATGATCAAGTATGATCAAGAACAGGTCAATAAATAGCAGATCAGCAGTCAGCAGCCGCCCCTCACCCAGCCCCCCCCTCTGTTACCCAAACCAATGTGCGAAGAACACTAGAATCCAAGCCACCCCCGCCTCCCCCCCGAGACAGTCATCAGTGCTCACACACTCTCTGCATGCGAGAGCATGGACTCACGGGGTCAGAGGACTAAATCAATGAGCATAAACAGAATATGAATAAAACGAAATAAATCAAATGACAAGTATAGCAAGTATCATTTACTCGTTCACTCCCTTATCCCATTCATATTACACATAAGTACAATAGCTTCATCACTACAAGATCCAGTTAATTACATAAGAGATTCCATGGACCGGCAACAAAAGCCAGCAAGGTACAGTGACCAGAACATAGACGCAGAATCTAATTACACCCCGCTTCAACCACGCACGTCCACGTACAATCATCGAACTTTCGCGTCAACAGATACTACCACAGGAGAGGGAGAACTAGTAATCAAACCAAATCGTACTCAACCAGCTGAATGAACCGATTAAACCGTAAACAATCACTGAGCCTAGAGTTATTGGATAATATGGAAATGCTTAGAATTAGAATAATTAAGCAGCTAGATTAGTCCAACAGCATTAACCCTGAATCGCCCCAGAATCTATTGGATGTACAAATCGTTTAGTGATTGAATACTTGGATTAAAAATAGGCAGACAAACA